>NW_026866010.1:0-179360 GCF_026571515.1 Ruditapes philippinarum | reverse complement strand
TTTTTTCCATAGAAAAAAGTTGAGTAAGATTTAGGATAATTATTTGATCGTATCAATTTGTCTGTCCCCGATGCTTCAGAGATGACATTTTATGAGGTAATTTAACATACCTTTAACTATAAGTTATGTAGCATTATAAAGTGTTCTAATCAACAGTGTTTCTCAATATCAAATAACAACTTTCCTACTGAATTTCAATATTTTATTTGTTAAGATTAGACATACGTTTTCCCACTTGTCTGTATTTGGATAATTATGTAAATACAAATTCAGCAGTTCATGTGGAACAATGCCTATGAATTAAGTAACGTCTGCGTCTAAAAAAGTAGTGGAAATGTTATTGATAACTTGAAAATTTAACATTATTTTATTTATTTTTACAATGATTGATACGTTATTTTTATGAGAATATGTTTAACAAAGCGTGGTGACAAATACTATACTGTAGATATTTTCTCTGGTATTAAGTTCTACAACAAATTTCGTAAAGTCTGAAGGCTGTGAAAAATATCAATATATCAGAAAAGAAATACTTTTTTCTTAAACTGCCTTAACAGACAACTAGTTTAAAAAAACCCCCGAGTTTAGCAAAACTTATCTTTCAAGTTTCGGCGCTATATGAAATATACTGTGTTGTTGGACTGTAAAATTTAACAAACAAACAAAGCCACGACGTATGAACAAAATCGCTTTAAATCGATGACTACCTGAAATCACAATCATTTGAACAATTCAGTAACATTCGATATAAAATTTAGTTATGACATTTTGTAATCTCTGTCCGTTTGTACTGATTTTCGTCCGGAGTTCGAAAATGTGACAATGTGACTAATCGAAAAGTACAAAGTTTTAATGCGGAAAAGAGAAAAGGTAATAAATTGAACGAAAACAAAGTTTGACTTTGTCGTATCTTCGTGTTTTCTCATCGTTGCATTTTTTTGCCGCGAAAAATGTAAAGACACGACAAACTTAAAAAGAAAACATCTTCGTGTATTCGAATCGTTCCATTTTTGCCGCGAAAAAGCAAAGACACGACAGATGTAACGCTAAAACACGAATCATTACCACAATGACAATCCGCTATCATTTGCTCAGTAGTCAGACTTAATGTAAATTGGTTTCCAATTGAAGGTCTGTAACATAATTAATAATAAGATAGAAAGTATATAGTATCAGACATTACAAGAAACCACGAAAGCATTAAATAAGGATGATATTGGCCAGTTTTGGGTTCATGATCCGATAGTTCATATATTACTATAGCAGATAATAAAATGTTCTAAAATAAAATATTTTTCATCATATAAATGTTCATACTAAATCACTTTTTAAGCAATCTTTTGTAAGTATATCTCAGTGATTCGTTTCTTTTTTTAAATCAATATTTGAGATATTTGTGGAAAATATGCCCATTAAAAATCAATTTAGTTAAATGTGTACAATCTAAAGAATATTATTTACTCATATAAGCTTCTTTTAAATATACACTCTGCATATCAATTTTCGTGAAATGTAACGTAGAAAGAAGAAGAAAAATGTTTCAATGAAAACAGTACAAACTAGAGCATAATAATAATTTATGTGCATGTCACATTCAATGTTCCGTTCATATGTTCATATGTAAGGAAAATGTCAATACAGCTTACTTTTTTGCATTTAGGTCTAATGATGGTTCTATATTCGCAAATTTTCTGGATTATTTCTCGAGAAAGTTAAGTAGACATTCAGTGTAAATGCCAACAGTAGGTTCGAAAATAAACAACAATAAGTTAATGGAAGGGACGGGAACAAAATTATATTGTATAAAAGTATGTTTATCCTCTCTATTTACTGTTACTATAAGGTAATACCAAAAGGTACTATCTTAAAGATACTAGCAAAATGAAATTTTATAATAAGTTTATCAAACCATAAAGTCAATATTTCGCCAGAAAGTATATTATGCAATGCCTGGAAATGTATTCTCTACATAACACTTCAAACATACAAGACAACCTTTGTACAAACCATGGATAATAGGTTCTAGTTCTATTAAGACAACGGCCATGATTCCTCGTGTAATACTAGTACTAGTATGTTTTTGAAAGCCGACTTGAAAAGGTATGAATCATCTTTAAGCTTTCAACGTGATCATATGATACTAAATACTTGAACTAAATTAAAGTGACACTCACAGCAATTCAAACATATGCATGTTGCTAAGTTTGAAATTACAGATCAATTACGTTATTTAATTAGTGAAAATAAATATTTGAACTCGATTAGAATGAGGCTCATAAAAACACTTAACAAGTATGCATATCGCTAAGTGTTTAAATTACAAATCAATTAAATGAATTTTCTACTGTTTTTATAAGCATGATTATTGCATTTCTGATATCAAACTCAATTTGGATGATATTGACATCTGTTTTTTTTTAGTTTGACTGAGTATGGCGTATGACATATGATAACGATTAAAAAAGGGTTTATTGAAGTTACATAGACTATTTCATCATCGAAATACATCGCCCACTCAATGTGATCTAAATTGAAGGCATTTTTACAATAAAAAAACGAAATGTTCTTGAGAATCCCAAGAGCAGACGAGACAATTAAATAATGAATTATTACATTGATTACACAGAACTGACAAAGAACATCCGTGATATGTCTTACTGTACAAAGTTCTAAATTAATATACCGGTATTTGTATATAAAAGGATGGTAATATTTTGCTAGTGAAAAATCCTGTTTTATAACTGAGTTGTAACATCTCATTTTTATTGCTGTACATTTGTAGTTTTAAGATGTTTTAGATATTTTATAATGCATCATAATAAACATTTCAATGAACGCGCTGTGAATAGACAACCTAGAATATAATTAAGTTACTGTGTGTATGTTTCTAATGCTCCATATATTTAACTCAAATATACTTCCATACTATTTCGATAAACAATATTAAAGTACTGTAGTGAAAAAATACTATTTCAACGACTATTTTGTTAAATGTTCCGTGTGCTAGATATAGGGAAAATGAACCCAATATTGGCTCACTAAGGGTTTCTTTCATGGAAATACTTCATTACAGATTTGTATAAATCTGAGCAAATAACTTGCGTGAAACATTTCAGATAATTCAATGATTATTGTGTTAAATGGCAAAAAAAGAAAACGATTAAATATTTTAGCTGTAATTTGGATTGGAATCACACAATTAAACAATTTTCAAATTTATTCTGGGTATATCTTCTGTTTAAATGCGCCGGTTGATCTATGTTTGAATTTGGTGTGGCTTTTAGACCTCAGTGGATATCCTTTATGCTATATGCATAAAATATTGTTGATTCTCGCCAAAATTACATTATATTAGACATTTCGCCTTTTATTTTCAATCTGCTATCTTGAAATTTCATGTTCTACTTGGTCCTTGAAGTAAATTATTGGTGCAATAAATTATCGGTTAATTCTAAAATTATTGAAATATGGTAATTAACAAAACGATATTAAAATGATTTAATATTATCTCTTAAGGACTTAGTAATTTTGAGAAAATTATAAAAAATACATACGTCACAATTTTAAAAATGACTCGACATTACTAAAATAAGATATCTATCAAAACACATTATACTAATGTAATAAAGGAACTTCATTGAGGCCCAAAAGCCTAAAAACATAAATTTGAATTTCTTACATGAATAACAAGGGTCTGTTAAAACAGAAAAATATGCAAAAGATAATTACAAAAAAATGCTCAGAAAAAAATTCGCATGTGTGCTATAGTCCGATCTGAGTGAAAAGCGTTTTTGGCCTTTTAATTTATTGTCTTCTTTAATGTCTTTGTCTGTTTCTATTATTTTCCCTGGTGCCCCTCCTATTTTTGGTCTGTGCCCTGCTTGACTCCTTGCTGGTTGTCCTGTGTTTCTGGTTTTGTTGGGTGTGCTTTCAATGAATGCCGCCCTTCCTTATTTACTTTTATTTTCATATTTCAGTATATGGTAATAAGATCACAGCCTCGATGATGTTCATACAATTTATTTGAACTATTTTTCTATTATGTTATCAATATTCGAAATAATCACAGGAAAATATGCCCATTTTACACCAATCAACTTAACCTCTGTTTTTGCAAGGGCGACAACAAAAGTTGTTGAATAGAGTTTGATAAATGTCCTAAAAATTGAACCTTAAAAGCAAGTTCGTATGACTCATCAAATGGGAAAATTTCATATTTACATATTTTTTATTTGTTTGTAGACTTAAATATTTTTTACAAAAAAGCACTGTTGACCGTAGGGAAATAGATGTGTTATGTAAATCTACCCGACGTCGTTATCCTATAACATAATCGTGTGTCTAATACACTGAAACCGACACATTGATGCATTTGTTTGCAGAATATGCAAATATTAATAGCATAGCATGAAACACCAGTGTTGAATGAACCTCCCGCTTTTTTTGACAAATTGTATTTGACCTGTTTAAATGTATGCACATGTAACTAATCGTCCTTTGCATAATTGTACTTAGAATTTCTATAGATCTAGACACAGTGAAAATATAGTTATATATTTAAATAATTGCTTAATTAGCTAAATGTTTATTTTTGTGATGCCTCAAAGATGACAATGGCGAACTTCTTAGGCCACGTTTTTAATCATTTATCACACGTTGTGTTGCACGATAAATGTTATTTTCATCAATAGTATGTATCGGAGAAACTGTCATTTCATTTATTTCAATGACTATAAATAAAGTAACTATTCGTGTTTGAAATAATCGTAGTTTAAATTGACAAGCTTCTATCTCACCATTTTTAGCTCTTATATATTTCTCAGTACTAAGAATACTAAGGTACGTAGAAACGTAGACTGAAATTAAGGTGACAACAGACACTTTCCGTGGTACTCACATAAATGTCATTTAAACCAACTTATTTTAGAAATAATTGTTATTTATTTAATCTTTGTGCATTACATGTCGTTGATCATCATAAAAAATAACATGTTTGAAAAAAATGCCTTTGTAAATGATTGATTTTTAATAAAAATCCTAAAATTTTAAATTGTCATATCAAAGTCATTTTTTATTTTCTTGTCATCAAACTTTTCGAAAATATACATACTTATAATATCTTGGGAACCGTGTCTCAAATTTTTTCTATCTTTTCTCAAAAAAATATTACGTAACGTCAAAACATTTTATGCGACTTTTTTCACCATACATATTACGTAATTAAAGATAATTAAGTCGCTGATCGAGCAAACAAAAATCCCTGACACGGTTCCCTCCGTAAATGAATTCCCATTCATGTGCTTTAAACCGCATGTTAATTGCTTGATTATTAAAAAAGTTATGCCGATTCAAAGTTAGTCCGACCCGCATCAAACAAAGTGTCATAAATCGGCTGTTCTCTCTCGGACCCCTACGTTTCACGCTAGATAATTGCATAATACACAAATATCGCACCAGAGCGGGTCACAAGTTGCGATAACATACTCTAACAACATTTTATGACCCAGTGACATCTGACCAATTAAAAAGTTGCTGATTAATATCAGTTTATAACAGAAATTTCTTCAAATCTTAACGTGATTTACCGTCCGTCTGGTATCGGTCGCACATGTCACGTGACTTTCGGTAAAATTTGAGGCACTCGGTGGGGGGAAATGGAACGTATTTGCGCACCGCTAGCGGGGTATTTAATTGTTTCACTTTTGAAGTTTATTATTATCATTAGGCTAGCAGCATTATTATAGTATACCAGTGTCACTCTGTCTGTGTATTCGTGTATGAATTTCCGTTAAAATATAAATCAAAATAACAAAAAAACTGAGCTTCTGACAGTCTTTTAAAGTCCATGGTAGATGTACAAATAAGAAGGGATATTTATATAATTATATATTTTTCCTCCAAATTGATATAAATACTTCACATATTTTAATAGAAATAAAAGGTATCACTCGATCATTATGATCTGACCTTCTTGACTTCTATTAACATGAATATGATGTATGCACAACATAGAGATCCAGTTTCTACTGGGATATACAATAAATTCCATACTTTGTCCCAGGTTTATAAGTACGGTGTTCGATTTACTGGCGAACAATTTATTCAAAGCATTCACTGATAATATATTTTATTATCTTTTTTTATTGATTCATAGAGAAATAATCATCCTTAGACAACCTAAAATGGTTTAGAAATTTGTCAGGGACACCTTACCACAAGTCATATAGGCGTTCACATAAAAAATGTTGTCTGTTTTTGTTGTTGTTTTACTTGACATTGTTAGAAAACGAGGTTGAATAAAAAGCAAGCCCTTTAATCCGTACAAAAGTCCATAAACTCAATGTAATATCTATCAGATTAACGGGACAGACAAATTATTTTCACACATTATGGATATTTTAGCAACTATATTTTTAATCAACCCCGTAGTCGTGCGATTTGCCGCTATGCTTAATTATTTATGTTTCGTACATTATGTTACGTACATTGGCCGACAATTTCTTATTTTATAAAAAATGCCAAATAAAAAGTAGACGATATTCATAAAAGATGTACGGTATTTGTACGATACATGAATTAGGAGTAGTATGGACCAGTATGGACCGGTAATTCACGCATATATGGAACTACCGATTTCCCTGATTGATGCCTCAACAGGGGGCGGAGCGTTATCGATAATTGACAGGTTACGCGAATAGCAGATAAAAATGGTACAGGTACCGTTTTAAAACGTTTTAAAAACACATTTTTTGGACTAATTGCTTCCAACATTAAATCACGAATGTGTTCAGAAAAGGTTGATAAATCTACTAGGCAAAAAATCTCACTTTAGGTATTTTCAGTGATAATTGACTCCGTTGTCACCTTAAAACATTATAGTAAATGTTTTGTCTGATATTGAGTGCTACAATAAATCATTATCTCCGAATATATCTGAACACTGTGAAACAAATATAAATGAAACAAATAAAACGTTATTCTAAAACAGTGTTTTCCTTTCCATTTTTTTCTAAAGCAGACATTTTCTGTATAAAATATATACCAACAAAGAAGACTTTTCTTTTAGTGCGTGTAAGAACCTCTGCATTAAATCATGTTATGATAAAACTTTATTTAAAAAAGTCACATAGATAAGATGATTATATGAGAATGTTTTCCGTTTGAAAAAAATAAGTGATTAATGTTTGTTTATTGCAAACAAGTCATCTTTATTGCGATTGTGTTTGTTTGGAGACATAAGTTTTCTCAGAACAAAATATTTCTCAGACAATATATGTAAATTATGTCCTGAATTTTTTCTTTATATCGAAAATGTAAAACATGCCATTTATTTAGATGTATTTTTCCACTATGCACGTTCCATATAAAAATATAATATATATGCAAATTTTAATATAAATGATATGTTATCTTTGTACCAAAATACATAAATAAAACGTATTACAATTGGTTCACTGCATCTAAGATCACGCTAGACCATTTTTTATAACAAACGTCTCCAAAAATACATTATTATGTCTATGTTATACCTACAATCTTAATAAATGGATATTACTTTCATATATTATTTACAAGCTGATAAGTTTACTTTAAAAAATTAATGGTTATATACGCAAAAAACTTGAAACACAAATAAATGAAACAATTTAAAAAAGACAATTTTTTCTTTTAAGTAAATGATACTATGAATATAATTGTTGATAAAAGAAATCAGTGAGATACTTGAATATATGTTTTGAATGATTGAAAAAGTAACTACAGACCGTTTAATGGTTTGCACCTGAGAATATGAAAAGTGCATGGTTTCAAGAAAATAGTTTACTTTATAAATCATAAGAAATTATTTTATATCACAGAGTATGAATGAAGTGATCAATTTTGTTTTTATATTAACGTAATTATTACGCATTAAATATTCATAGATCTACTCGATATCTGCCGTATGAGGGATTATTCAATTACCGTGAAATAGTGCTAACACTTTCATCATTTTACAAGCTAACCTACAAGCTAACATATCTTAATTTACATGATTTTTACTGAAGCCAAATCATAACATGAAACTCGGTTTATTATACATTTTATAATTTGTGTTTGACCAATACAAAATTAATAATTTACATGCTGGTTGTAAACATTTTAATATTTGCATTTATATCAACTTTTATTGCACTTTATGTGTCTGCAAATTCTCAAAGTAGAACCTATGACTCCAGCCCCCTCGGGGACAAGAAAACATACTTTGCTGGGTTTTATAGCAGAATAATGAGAGATCGTTTTGGCGTTTTCCAAAGTGTTTTATTTTTTACCTTTATCTTATTTTCTTTTTTTATTTACATTATTATTTCCTTTTTTGCTGTATTATTCGTTTAGTTTCTGTCTTTAATTAAAATGAGAAAGCTTTTTCGTTATACTTTATTGTTTTATCCTTGTTTATGTAATATCATTTTAATTAGTTTATTTGAATAACGTTTGATTTATGAACTTTGCGCTGAAAAATAAGACAATTACATGATTAGCTAATCTGTTATATGTCATTGTACTGATGATATTTTATCTTTGGGAAGCCCAGTCGAGTAACCCGTTTATTCACTCCGTATCAGGCATGTAGGTGTCGGATTCTTCCCAATTATATTACAAATTCAATCATACAGTACAAAGACAAAACTCTCCTTGGACGAACAACGTCAATAGTAAAGTGACTTGAGGTACACATATTATGTCCGCAATTCCATTCCGGCGACTTATTATGCATAAATAACATTTATATTTAAGTCAACTTAAATGTACAGATATGTACAGACTCAATCACACCGAGTCTGCAATTTCCGTGTAATTTTGCTGTTTTTAATGCTTCCGATGGATCACCTTATTTCAAAATACTTAAACATCATAACAGCAGGTGTCAAGTTCTGTGTGACAGCCGTAAAAAAGTTGCCCGTACTTCACTTCAGTGTTGTGATATTTTTCTGCTACTCCGGGATCATTGAGTCCAGCACATTTAGTGTTAAGAATTAAGTACCGAACAAGCCGGTGCTATCGGGCGTGAAGGATTTTGCACCTTTTCATTATCCATCATGTTCAGACTCAATCAAACCGAGTCTGCAATTTTCCTGTAATTTTGATGTTTTTTAATGCTTCCAATGGAAGTTTTCTCTTAGTCTGTTTTCAAATGAAATGTTATTATAACTTTATACATTTATAAACTTATAGACACACAGCCAAAACCTTGTCATAATCAATGTAACATGGCATTCAATCCAACAATAGCTCGTAAAATTCAATATACACTGTAGCTTTCCGTAATAAAACGTAGATATATCCAGTAACAAGACAAAATCTTGTAAACAAAAATCAACCGTTTGAGTGCCTGATAAGTACTGTAAACGTACCTAAAGGTATTGTGAACTTGCATGCCCCTTAAAGTTTCAGTTTATATAGACAGTTAACGCAATAGTGAGGTCACGCAATATCGTGATCTTAACCGATGATAAAGTGACGTCGGAACGAGGGCTTCAAGTTGAGTGTAAATACAGTCAGCTAGTTATTCTATCATTCGATAGAAAGACAGAAAAGTACAGAAACGTTAAAGAGCCTCCAATTATTGAGATCATTATGTGTAATTCGACTGATTTTAATTCGATGTAATAAGAAGTTTTAACACAAATCAATTCATTTTATTCACAAAGGTTTTTAAAAAAAAAAACACTTTAATTTCGCCGAATGCTTGAAGCTTTTGTTTAAGGGAAAGGGTATCTGCTCGTCTTTTGTAAATTATTTGTCCTTTTGACAAAAATTCGCAAAGACAAAAATGCATTTTTAGAAAAGTGATTGAATAATAGTATAAAGTCTTTATGTTAAAATGAATTGATTTGTGTTGAAACATTTGACAAAATCGGACAAATATCAGGCTCTTTAACGTTTCCGTAGTAATGAAACCGGTACACACTAGTATATATAATAATAATAATAATAATAATAATAATAATAATAATAATAATAATAATGTGCATGTCACATTAAGTGGCGGTAAATTTGTGAGACAAATAGCAATACAGCTGATATATTTGCTTTTGGTCTAATGATGGTTGACCGTGAATGATAAGTTCAAGCTCTATAAGGACAAACACCTTTGTTCCTCCTATAATATCAGTACTAGATAGTTCCAGATTCTTAATATAATATCAGTACTAGCGAGTTAGTTCCATGAGGCAGACTTAAGAATACTATGAATTAACTATTATTTCTTTGCTACACTTCTTCATTATCCCAAATTGCCTAAGTTGTCCTTTAATTTTGTTGTGATTAATGCTTCCGATGGATCACCCTTTCTCCAGATCTATTATATTGTAGTTTGTTCAAGTTAAACTGAAAATTTGATCAAAACTTATAGCAATTAAAACATATGCATGTTGCTTATCATAAAAATACAAATCAATTAACTGAGTTTTATTGTTCTATATATGCACATTAAATATTACATTTCTTATATCAAAACTCAATTGGAATCATCTGGATATTTCTGTGATCTTTAGAGTTTCACAAATGAAATAAACTGAGTATCGTGTCAATATATAGGTTAATGATTAAAGAGGATTTCACCGACTGTATCTAGGCGACTCATAAATGGGATTTGTCGCCCACGTGATTATTATCAAAGTTGTGGACACAATTACGATAAAAAAAACGATATGTTCTTGAGAGTCTCAAGAGCAAAGGAGACAATTTAATTATGAATTAATTCAATATAGTACACGGAAAAAGAATATCCCTGAAATGGTTTACTGTACCTAGTAATAAATGTTTACTTGATAGAGCTGTTTTTTCTTGTTAGTGATATGCCCTGTTATAACATTAATTATTTGATTTTTTTAAATGAATAAAAAATAATTGAAGAAGAAAAAATGTTTTAGCAGATTGACTGTTTAGAATTTTTAAGCTGTTTTGAATGTAAATAATAATTATATCGGCTTCATATTTCACAATTATTGCATTGTTTATTTAGCAATGTCTCTGAAATATTTGATCAGCAAAAGATATGTCAGTTTTTAAAGTGGTCAAAATTAAATTTACTTCCAGTATTTTGAAATTTCGATAAACGCTTTATTACTCAGAATACAAGATATTCCGCAAATTTCATTTTTGCGGCCATCTCGCACGCCATCTTGAATTTCTTAGTCTCCTCAGCACTCCCTGAAAAATAAAATATCTTTCCGTAATCTAGATACCAAGTAAAACAAACATGTAGATATTATCAAATTTGCAGTGCTTAATCCTTTAAGTTGTTAATAAAAGGTCAAAATATCGATATAATTGTTTGAAAAAGAGTACATTGTCGCTTCTGTATATGCATCTATCGATAAACGCTACAGCATGTCTACTGCACTTCCCGTTACATTGCTTGTGATCAAATTAACAAGAATAGACATGTATAGACAAATTTTAAGGTCATTTTTATATTGAAATATTAAACACTTAACGTAAAACTAGTTTTATATGCTGATTATTTTGCTAAAGGTTAAAATAAAATGCAATAAAACTTAGCATTTATGTTATTTGCTGTATGATTTGTTGATATGTTCGTTTGCTTTTAAGATAATGCTATACTTACTACATCTTAACGTGATCAAATTAGACGTTGTTTCATTTAATGCAATAATACTGGTATATTGACCGTTTTATTACCTGAATGTCTAACATTGAACTTGATACATGCAATTTACATAATGCGAGACGCCTTTTGTGAAGAAATTTCTTGACAAAATGTGTTTATATGTGATACTTCATAAATAAGATATCCATCGAAATTTAGGTTTAAGGATAGTTCGAAGATTCGTCCACACGAAAATGTGTTTGCTTCATCGAGCTATTGTTATACTAAACTTGTGTGTTCACTTTGTTAAAAAGAGTGCACGTGAGTGTTAATATAATTACGAAAACAAACACTGGGCGGCAAAGCTTAAAGTAGAAATATAAAGCATGGCTTGCAATAAGTTGCTATTATTGATATATTAGGCAAGGAAATAGCTGAAACAGAACGAACTTATTCTGACAAAAGATGAGACAAATATAAGAATACAATCCAATGTAAACTTCATATAAGCAGTAGCTACAAATCAAAATATATTTCAAAAATTATTAAAACAGCTCATTATCGATATATAAAAGGTTTCTAACTTTTTACCAATTAACTAAGAAGCATCGTACAATATGTTTCATTTCTTAAAGGGATATTCAGGCAAATTTATGACAAAAATATCAAAATTATATTATGTACTCGAATCATGATAAAATGACATTTGTGAAAGTCCCAGCATAAATTTCTGTAAAAAATCTTTATATTTTTGGTTTGAAGCGTAAATATATTTTTAAATGTTAAACAAATTTTAGACGCCGACAGAATCACCGAGTAGTTTTAAAACTAGTAATGTGGCTTGAACAAACCCTAAAAGTTACAATTTCAGATATTGTGGATAGTGTATGATATAAACAAACCTAAATCATTCATTTGACGCATTCTTTAACGTTTCCAGATATCACTGTGACAATTATTGTGGAATCTTAACGCTCTAACCTGACCCACGTGGGTCAGGTTAGGAAACCACCATTTTATTCTTTATAAGGAGAACATTTTTGTTCCTGTGACTGCTTAGTGTATTCATTTTGAGGACATTAACAGACAAATGAATGAAAAATTCAAAACGAAGAAATGAAAATTTTGCCTGTGTATCCCTTTAAGTAATCAGTTTGTTTGATATGATTTTTTTAGTTTAAAAATGCCTTAATTTGTTCGATTCTTCATTATTATTTTATATCTATAAAACATACTAATTATTAAGTAGACCCTATTATGTCAAGAACAGTTTATATTTCCTACGGACAAATATTAACCGTAGTAGTTGTCTGCAGTAAATAATGATAAAGTAAAGTCTCGTTTTATTGCGACTGTTATACGTAGTCACTTTGCTGAAGATTTAATGATACTTCTCTTTTTGGATTTCTCTGGGAAGTAGTTCAGACTGTAATTTGGTACATATACTACAAAAACTACTGAAAATTAAATGATAGTTTAATAGAACGAAGCAACATTAGGTTATGTCAATGTTAGTTTATCTTAGGAAAATGGATGTGGAGCCGGCAAGATAGAAAATTACATTGTCATTAAGAAATATTTTTACTGTAAAGAAAGTAGAATAGTATTATGAAACTTTAACATCTAGATATCTAAACTAGATTGTACCAAACATATAAGTTTTTACTGATTTATTTATTCAAAAATGCAGAGAGATGTTTTTATAAACAATGACAATGAATATTAATTATCTTTTAGGAAATGACCTAGTCAGAAATTTATTTTACAAAACAAACTTATACTATATATCTTTTTGATACAATAACTGTCAATATCTATCTAGACCACTTGCGTAGACTTGGGCATTGGGAATTTTATTAATGAGGTTGATTGGATATCAATTTCATTCCACGATATGTCAAACAGGCTTTACAGACATTATCTAGACGTTTTCGTCACCCACTAACCTGATATCATTAATGTCGGCATATTTACGAAATAAATCTCGCGAGAAGACCATTTAAATATTGAATGTATTCCATTTGTTGCATCAAACGATATGGAACATACTAGAAAAATTAATATTTTCATGACAAGGATGTGATAAGTTGGGTTTTCTGTGTATGCTAAAATACAATGTATATTATCAACTGATTGCCTTGTCAGATTTTGAAAAAAATATTACGTCCTTTTTGTAATACTTGTGTGATATAGTGGAAATTTTGATCGGCTATATTTGATTTGCTAAAGGGGAAAGAATGATCCTTTATTTTCAATAGCTTCACCATTTTCAAAATAAGACAGGAAGAAGTCTCCGACGAGTAACAAATCGAATGAAATTAATAAAGTTGGTGAAAAAGATATGATGTGTAAACAATCAATTTAATACAATCAATTTTAATTTTCCTTTCACATGTTCTTTAAATAATTCTCATGTCTAAAACGGTATTGATTTAGTTTTGAAAATTGAATTTTACTCAACATTGAACATATGAACAGACACAACATTGCATGTTGTTTTAAATTATCAAACAGCAAAATCAAAACTTCTAGAAATAGAAAAATACATTCATGTTTTATTGTTATCCCCATAACAGTATGGTACCATAAAAATAAAGAGTTTTACGTAAATATACTAAATACACCAGAAATATATCAAACTGCGTATACAGTGTTGGTATAATGTAAATCTCTTTTAGTCTTTTAACAAACTATTTTGAAATATTTGTATCGATGGCTTTGAAAAAACGATAACGGTTGCATCATCTACAAGAAATAAGAATAAAATATTGTTGTCTACAGGGAAGCCTAAAATTTGATATTGCTCTGTGCCTCATGATATTGCCAGAAATATTATGCAAATGATATTGTACAGACATATTTTTCATTTTTAAATTTTGCTATGCTGGAAGTTTCATCCTATATATGTCCCTTAAGTATGCTTATGATAGCAACGCATTTTTATCCTTGTTTTACAGCAAAAACACACAAATAATGTGTTTTCTTTTTGTAGCCTAAAAGAGCCCACTGAGACCAAAATCTACTTAGATAAACTTTTGCACACATAAAAGAAACATATTGAAAGTAAAATAAAGAAACATACTTAAAATTGACTTGAAAATTGAGTTTAGCCCTGTTTTAGTTAAAGTAGTTAAAACAATATTTTAGTCCCGTTATGTCAAAACAAACATAATGAAGTCCCTTTCAATAGACTGCGGATGTTTTTGAACACTAATTTTTACCATGTTCATATGTAAATGTCTATTGTTTCTTAACCAGTTTCACGTTGGGTAGATGGTACATGTAACTTGCATTTAAACTGTCTCAATCAAACAGAGCCTGCAACATTTTTGTCATTTTTTTTGTACTGTGAATTTAACAAGAACACATTTTTATTGAACAAGGATGATCTTAAAACAAAAAAGCTGAAGATGTTTGATGATAGAAAACGAAATTGGTAATTACATGAAGAATTGCTGGAAATAACTATAAGATACATGGATAAATTCAGTAGTTTATGTGATGTTTACAGCAAACTTACAGAAATTTTATAAATGCGCAATTATACACTGTCTAAATGCATATTTACTTTAAGAATGATGAGGATGATTATGATAACATTTTTAGCTCAATATTTTCGAGAAAAGGAACGTTTGCTACAGTCATGTTGTCGTTGCTTATGCCGTTGCTGTCCGAATACTTTAATGTTGGTCATTTTTTCTCTTAATTGATTGCCTTCATGCTTAGACACAATATCCCTTTAGACAAGACCTCCAAGTCGACCAGACTGAACTTGAACTTCTCTCATAAATGACCTTGAATTTCAATGTGAAATGTTTGCTTCATTTTTGCTACAATTGGTCATATCTTTGATATTCATTCATGGATTTGATTTAAACTTGGGCTAAAGAACACTAATTACAAATCTGACATATTTAGTAAATCAAATATGGCCTACTTAGTTTAATAGGTGTAAAAATTATTTTCATGACATTGTCATTATCTTTAATCCATGTTATATATCTATATTTTATTGATTCTGTATTGAGTCAGACATGAATATTCAGCGTATATGAAATGTTTTGAACGTTCAGTTTGTATACCAACTGTGTCCCATTGGGTCATTTGTATTTGTAGTCTTGACAATGTCCTTTTGGTTGATAAGCAGAGCTGCCCCGATTTTCAGGTGACGAAATTCTTTTCTTATGGATTAGGGTTATTTTTCAGTACGCCTTGCATACGAAGTAATAAATGTGCCATAGTTCAAAGTCTTAATTAAAAGTAAGTTGATAAAACTATGAAAAAGAATAAGCATACAAATATTTTTCTGCGTTTAAATAGTCCGACATTATGATGTGTAATAAGATGTACACTTTTTAACTGTCTTTTGTTTTTGTCACCTTCGTTAATTATGTAAATATTGCAAAACTTCTGTCAAATCATACCAACTATTATTAAGAATCGTCGTAAAAATATAAAGTTTTTCTTATTAAAACATCAAATAAACAGTGAATAAAGCGTTCCTTACTATGATTAGCGAAACTTTGTAAGTCAGCTATTATTCTTTAATATTTATAGTTACACAAGCAGAAGTTTAAACACTGATGCTATAAAATGTTTTTATTGTTTATACATAATTATATATCCCGAAATAACTACCTACATTTTGAAATTTGCATTTTGTGATATATATCTGTCTGACTAGAAATGGATTAAAACGAATGCTTTGGAATGTTTGAAGTTAAAAGGGTTGCTTGGACGTCATTGGCTTTTAAATATAAAACATTATTTTGCTATCAATATCTCATTTATTTGGGTAATTTTATTGATTATGATAGTATTGTCATAAATAATTTAAGAATTTAAACTATTTTTGTATGATACATAAGGATATGAAACCACACAAGTTCGAGTGTGTGTAGACAATCTCATATCGTACTAGAGAAATTTTACTCGAAAGGTACCGATAAGCTACGCGCACTCATTAATTCTCACATCTGATTTGTATTTTCTATACATGCTATTTGTTTGTGGGACAACACAGATACATCAGTTTTTATATTATGCAATATAAAAGCTGGCGTCTCCCAACTGGGGAAACATAACGTGCAATAATAAATTGCAGATTCAGACGTAAATGATTATTATAGAAGCTTGTAATAATTCATATTTGTATCGACTTTGTAACCAGCATTTATTTCGTACAATAATGTATTTGCACCAAGGATATGAATATTCAATTATTCGTGTCTCCTCACATTTACAAATATACTACACATGATTCATATACATTTAAGATGCATGTAAGACCAATCAACTAAGATTTAGGAGACATATGTAACCACGTATAATCTGACTATGTTCGTATAAAACAAATGACCAGAATACTCTTGTTTATCAGATTTATTTTTATATTGCTATAAAAGAAAAAACATGTAATAACAAAACGTGGTGAAATAATGTGGTAATAATGTGGTAATTACTCCATAATACAAAATGATATATGTCTGAACGGATCAAGCATTATACAAAGTACTGAAACAGTCTTTCCATTTATTTAAAACAACATTTACATCTTTAGAAATTATATTTTTTATGAATAAATGACATATGTGTTAGACACACTTTTTGTATAACACCATGTGTGTGAAATACACACACCCCATTCATATCAGTGAAACAAGACAGTATGTATGAAATGTACGTCCCTCATGAATACTGATTTATGAATGTGTGCAAGTTCTATGTAACTATTGAAAATTAAACACAAAGAGTTTGCCCAAAGCAATGGTTGAATATTAATATCAGTTCAAACATATTCACCATCCTAAAATGTAGCGCTGCTTTATAGTCAAACTTAGAAGTCAGAGAAAAACACTTGTCCATTTTGAAATTTCTTCAAACATTGAGGAATGGTTATAATTAATTGTGTGACAGTGCCATGCGGAAATTTGTACACAAAATTCAGATATCTTTGGTCAGAGATTCAAGGGATGATAAGACAATGAAAATGTAATTAGTGTTGATCAGTAGATTTAGTCATCATGAGTTATTATTCAAATATAATTGAGTAATCAGTTTTGATATCTACTTTTATAATTTACTCGCTATTAAGCTACTCTATTGAGATCGATATGATAAAATGCGAGTAAATTTAAAATATGAGTACCAAAAATGAAAATTAAATTTAAGTATTAAATTTGCTACGTCAGTTGTCTTATAAGCTCCTATTTTGCATGATCAAATAAAGACCGTGGAGTCAAAGTGATCAAGGTGAGCTGTTGTGATCACAATTTGTCCGGCGTCTATCGTGCATCAATGCAACCATGCGTCAATAAGGCAAAGCGTCCATAGTCAAATTTTATTAAATTTTTCTTGGATGCTCCAAGCATGACGCTCTTCTAAAATTGTTCAAATGATTCTGCTACATTAAATATCTGGTTCAAAAGGGCTAAAAAAAGACTCTAACCTTAACTATTCGGAAATAAGGATATTTTGTGTTTATGTTAATATATGTATTTTCCCTTCGATAAGAATAGCCTGTGCCCTTGGGATCTCTTCAAGTTTGTAATGTATTTTAGCTGAGCGATCCGGTATCATCATACCACTCGTTTTTCATTATCACAAGTTTTATATATTTAAAGAGAAAATGATATACAGGAAAGAGCCTCGCCGTGATAAAATTCGTAAATAATTGAATTAATGATCAATATCATGTTCAAATGATATAAGTAGCATGCATGAAGCAGACACGGTATCTTACAAATCGCATTTTGATCACGATTCCATCAATTAGATACAATATTGCATCTCAACAATTAAAAAAAATAATGAGAAATGTGATCTCTGCGAGTTTGAAATCATTTAATAACCTGGTGGTTCTTAATATTCCTAAAGAGTATTAGTGATACCAATTGTTTCAACAAGAACAGTTAATTTTGATAGCCTAATTGCATATTATTACAGTTTTAAATCATTCCGTTCATTTCAGTTGCTTTTATTATAAGTGTTTTGTTAGCTTAAAAGCCAGGGTGACGTTGCAAGTGTACATGTGAAGGATCTATAATAACTGCCCTATGAACATATCTGCGGATGATTTTATATCCAAAACTTTATCATTTTATGTTACATGTTTAATTTTGTTTAAGCCGGTGCTAAGGGACGTGGTCGGTAGCTTGTAATTATAAGTACTGTCCATGAATAGACACAGCAAACCAAGTCTGCAACATTTTAATATTGCACTTTACAGTACCGTCCATGAACAGGCTCAATCAAACCGAGCCTGCAACATTTTCAATTTTGCCGTGTTGGGCTTTCTTTAGGGATTCTTATTTCTCTCTATTTTATCGCCACATCAGCGTTGTTTGTGCCGTGTGGAAGCCGTAAAATGTCGCCCCGTACGTTCGATCAGGGATGTTATATTTCCAATCCTCAAAGATCGTTGAGCACGACATAATTGTTGTGCTTGTCGTATTTTAGTTCTTTCTATTCGGCATCTTTCTTGTTGGGTGGTTCCAGTATTCCTCACTTGAATACTGTTGAATTCATGTTAGGATATGTGGCCTGTTTTTAAATTTGTCTTTTGACGTCATATCTGTGATTGCAGACTTCATAACCTCAGATCCCCTTTCAAAAGTCCATTTTTATTTAGTTTCGCTCATTGTATTTTTGCACATTCTTTTTGGTATACGCTTTTCTCTATTCTCTTGTATATACTTCACCAAATGTTTACCAGAATGAACATTCCGATAATGTTTTGCCAAAGTGTCTATAATCAATACAATCAAATCATTTTCAAACAAAACCGTTTCGCTTGAGTTTTATGCAGATCTCACTTAAATGTAAAATATTATTCTGATTCTGATTGGTCCACTCAAATTGATACCTCATTCCGTTGTTATATTTTGATGTTAAAATTTGTTTGAAGCTGCTTAATTCTTCATCGTTAAAAGCAGAAGTAGTAACAATAGGCGCAATGAAAGTATCAGTTGCTTTTAAAGGAACAGGTGTAGCAGCAATAGTTGTAATAATGTTAGTAGCAGTAGCAAAATTAGATGTGGTTGTTGCAAAAACGACAGCAGTGACAACAACAACAGTGACTGATAAAGTAGCAATGGAAAAAGTTTTAGCTGCAGCAAGTAGCGGCTTCGTCAAAATGGGATATTTTAGCAGCAATAAAAAATTAATAGCAATAGCATTAGCAGTACAACTGGAGCTATAGTAGTAGTAGTGGTAGTGATGGTAGTGGTGGTGGTGGTTGTGGAGGTAGTGGTGGTAGTGGTGGTGGTGGTAGTAGTGGTAGCGGTAGCGGCAGCAGTAGCGACAGCGGCAGCAGCAGCAGCAGTAGCAGTAGTAGTAGCAGCAGCAGCAGCAGCAGTAGTAGTGAAAAAAAGACGTGGGAGCAGCATCATAAGCAATTGAGGCATTATTAAAAGAAGTAGCAGAATTTATAGCAGCAAATGTAGCAGTATCAACAGTAACAGTAGTAAACGCATGCTTGAAAACTTACATAGATCAATCCCGACTCTTAAACGAAAAAATATTAGATGATAAATAATATACTCAGAATTTTGCCAAAGTGTCTATATTGAAAATCGATATTTAGTGCAATTATTAGCGATTTCAGTTACAACATATTCTAGGAAAACGGAGATTGCAATTGATCAAAACATTTGCACGAAGTCGTATCCTCTTCACAACAGTTTATTGTACTGTTTTCATGGATGTAACAATTTAAAAACAGTTTACATCAATTCAATATTGATTCCTATTCAAATTGTAACATAAAGGAGCTTATACTATTTTGTGCAAATAAAATAGCTTGGTTCGAGATCAGCAATAAATACAATATTGTTGAATCCCTCATATCAACAATATAAATCATATGATCTGATTACAAAGAGCGTAGTTCGTATTACAAGTTTGGAACTGCAAAATAATTCATTTCATATTTTAAAAAAACTGTTCTCATTGTCTTTATTATCTGATTATATTAATTAACATTAAAAGGCACGGGGCTATCATTTCCCCCCAATCAATTAAATGAAATTAGTCGTATGGGAAAAGAATGCATGAAAATTAGAACTTTGCGCATGCATTTCAAATTTAATAACAATGTAATAAGGCGCCAGAAGTTTAGTAAAACTGATGTTTGGTACTTTTATAGCCGAATTCGGGTTAAACACCAATAATCCACGTCAAAGGTTTGAACCATTTATAGATTGTTTTTAAGAAAATATTGAAATGATTCTTTCAAAAATGTCATCGAATTTCCGAGTATTACATCGTGTATTATAACTTACCTAAAATTAATAAAGAATATAAGTAATTCAGACTTCGGTTTCAGGTGATAAATTTGTCAGTTATTCATTTAAATTCAATAGTGGTTTGAAAGAGTACGTTGTGCTGAAAGAATTTTTCCCTAAAACAGTAGGTAAAAAAGTGAAAAACTTAAACGGTATAAATACTGAGATAATTACGAGGGGTCAGTTCTATCGCGGATGGATGCTTCAGTTTTATGACATGTCAAACGTTAATGGGTGTTATTTCTACATGCAACCATGACGACACCACTACTAAATTGATTTTCTACCATCATGCAACCGTGATGTCATCACTACTAAATTAATTTACTTCCACCACTCAGCCTTGATGTCACTACTTCTAAATAAATTTACTTCAACCACTCAGGCGTTATATCACCACCGCTAAATTGAGTTACTTCTACTACTCAGGCGTGATGTCCCCACAGCTAAATTGAGTTTCTTATGTTACTCAGGCGTGATGTCACCACTGATAAGTGGAGTTACTTCCACCATCCAGTCTTGATGTCACTACTGCTAAACCGAGTATCTTCAACCACGCAGCGTTGATGTTTCTACGACTATATTGGTTTGCCGCCTCAAAGCATCTTCTGAGTTATGTTTTGATGAACTCGGCCTGAAAGGACTCTCATGCAAGCATGCATTTGTGAATTTATTTGCTTTTGATCTTGATTCATTCAAAGGCGATCAGATAGCATTGATAACATTGAAAGCAATTACAAATATAGGAATTTGCTTTTACAAATAAAGTAATAGTAATACTAAAAGCATACGGCAATGACCTTTTCTATACTAACGAGTATATCTACTCATATATGATATTACATAATGATCAGTTATGTACAGACATTTATTGCTGCACATCCCAATTCAGATTGGAATTTCTATTAAAATTATAGTCATAGAAGAAGGGAAAAGACACTTGCGTCCATAATTTGCAGTTTGTATCAGCCTAATGGGAATACAGTTATATGCAATTTCAGAGTTGATTGATAGTAGCACTAAGCATTGAACATTTCTATCGACTTTACTACAAGAATTTTTTTATGAAGCCGTTGTACCAATGATCAGTATTTCACATTGTCCATTTATTTATTTTGTCATGTGAAATTGAGATAATTGTAAATAGTGTTATTTGTAAAGCATGTTCATTACGACTGTAAAGCATGTTCATTACACAGTTAAATTCAATAGAATGACAGATATGTTGGTGAATAGATTCCATTATGATGGCTTTACTACAATAACATTGGTCGTACATTTTTTATTAATGTAAGGGTATGTTTTATACTTTAATTAGGAATGTTGATAAATATATAATTTGTTTGCAATTGATATTTTTTAGATATTGTTTCCCTTTTTCCTCCTTTAAGAAGTTAAACTTCATTTTTACTAATTAACATTAAAAGGCAAGGGGGCTATCATTTTCCCCCAATCAATTAACTGAAATAGTCGTGTGGGACAATAATGCATAAAAATGAGAACTGTGCGCATGAAATTCTATTTTGAATTTAATAACAGTGTAATAAGACCCCAGAACTTTAGTAAAACTAATGTTTGATACTTTTATAGTCGAATTTATATAGTGTGCACACAATCATTAAAAATGAAATGAAATTCAAATAGCTTAAAGAAAATTTACAAATTCTATAGTTGAAGCCACGGTTTAATTGAACAGTTCTGTTGCATCATATAATATGTAGTCTACGCTCTTCGCTATCAAAATAATGGATCATTTTGAATATACAGTTGCATTTATTCCCTTAAACTAAAGGTGTAAGGTGAAAAGCTTAAATTGTGTAAATACCGAAATAATTACGAGGGGGTCAGTTGTATCGTGGAAGGATGCTTCAGGTTTAAGATATGTCGGACGTTAATGGTGTTTCTACATGAAACCGTAACGTTACCGTCTTACTAAATCCCACGCAGCCGTGGTGTTACCGCTGCTAAATTAATTTATTTCCACCACGCAGCCGTTATGTCACGTTAGCTAAATTGAGTTACTACCACTACTCAGCCGTGATGTCGCCACTGCTTAATCGAGTTATTTGCACCACCCAGTCTTGATGTAACCACTGCTAAATTGAGTCAGGCGTGATGTCACTACTGCTAAACCGATTAACTTCGACCTCGCAGCGGTGATATTTCCAGGACCAAATTTCTTACCGAGCCTGCAACATTTTCAATTTTGCCGTCTTGGGCTTTCTTGAAGGTTGTTATTTCTCTCTATTTTGCCGCCCTAAAACATCTTATTAGTTATGTTTTGATAAATTCGAGTTGGAAGGACTCTCATGCAAGCATACATTTGTTAATTTATTTGCTTTTGATCTTGATTCATTCAAACGCGATCAGATAGCATTGATAACATTGAAAGCAATTACAAATATAGGAGTTTGCTTTTACAAATACGGTGATAGTACTACTAAAAGCATACGGCCATGACCTTTTCTATAATAACGAGTATATCTACTCATATATGATATTACATAATGATCAGTTATGTACAGACATTTATTGCTGCACATCCCAAATCAGATTGGTATTTCTATTAAAATTATAGTCATAGTAGAGGGGAAAAGACACTTGCGTCCATAATTTGCAATTTGAATCAGCCTAATGGGAATACAGTTATATGCAATTTCAGAGTTGATTGATACTGATAGTAGCACTTAGCATTGAACATTTCTATCGACTTTACTATCAGAATTATTTTAAGAAGCCGTTGTACCAATGATCAGTATTTCACATTGTCCATTTATTTATTATACCCCCACCACAAAATGTGGGGGGGGGGGGCTATAATGGATTCGCTTTGTCGCGTCGATCGGTCGGTCGGTCCGTCCGTCGGTCGGTCCGTCCGTCCGTCCGTCTCCATTTTCGTGTCCGCTCTATAACTCCTATACCAATTGAAGGATTTTCTTCAAACTTGGCTCAAATGTTCACCTAAACAAGGGGATGTGCAGAACCCATATTGCCCATGTGTCAGTTCAAGGTCAAGGTCACAATTGAAGGTCAAATATCAAACACTATCAAATATTACACAGTATGTCGTGTCCGCTCTGTAAGTCCTACACTACTTGAAAGATTTTCTTCAAACTTGGCTCAAATGTTCACCTCAACCAGGGGATGTGCAGAACCCATGTGGCCCATGTGTCAGCTCAAGGTCAAGGTCACAATTGAAGGTCAAATATCAAACAATTAAATATTACACAGTATGTCGTGTCCACTCTGTAAGTCCTACACTACTTGAAAGATTTTCTTCAAACTTGGCTCAAATGTTCACCTCAACAAGGGGATGTGCAGAACCCATGTTGCCCATGTGTCAGCTCAAGGTCAAGGTCACAATTGAAGGTCAAATATCAAACAATCAAAGATTACACAGTATGTTGTGTCCGCTCTGTAAGTCCTACACTAATTGAAAGATTTTCTTCAAACTTGGCTCAAATATTCACCACAACAAGGGGATGTGCAGAACCCATGTTGCCCATGTGTCAGCTCAAGGTCAAGGTCACAATTGAAGGTCTAATATCAAACAATCTAATATTACACAGTATGTCATGTCCGCTCTGTAAGTCCTACACTAATTGAAAGATTTTCTTCAATCTTGGCTCAAATGTTCATCTCAACCAGGGGATGTGCAGAACTTATGTCACTCTTTTGCTGGCTTAAGGTCAAGGTCACACTTTAAGGTCAAAAATTGATTTAGAAAATATTCTTAAATTTTAACATTTATTTGAATATTTCTAAATCTAGAAAAGGTATTTGCTTGAAACTTAATATTTTTTTGAAGGGTCACAATTCCAATATGCTGTTCGTTCAAGTTTCATAACTCTGTATTGCATTTTACCAAAGTTATGCCCCTTTTTAAGTCTTCAAATTTACATACAATCAAATATTAGACAATATGTTGTGTCCGCTCTATAAATCCTATACTAATGGAAGAATTTTCTTCAAACTTTACTCAAATTTTCACCTCAACAAGGTTATGTGCAGAATCCAGAATCCATGTCACCTTTGTGCCGGCTAAAGGTCAAGGTCACACTTGAAAGTCAAAAATTGACTTAGAAAATGTTCTTAAATTTTAACATGTACTTGAATAATTCTGAAACTAGCGCAGGCATTTGCTTGAAACTTAAAAGATATATGAGGTGTGCAGGTCAAGTTTCATTACTCTGTATTGCATTTTGACAAAGTTATGCCCCTTTTTAGTCTTCAAATTTACATACAACCAATACTAGACAATATATTGTGTCTACTCTATAAATTCTATACTAATGGAAGGATTTTCTTCAAACTTTACTCAAATGTTCAACCAAACTGGGTGATGTGCAAAACCCATGTTACCCTTGTGCCAGATTAAGGTCAAGGCCACACTTGAAGGTCAAAAATTGACTTATAAATAAAATGTTTAATACATTGGGAAAATGAAAGGTTATTTGTAACTGTTTAGAACATGATTTGATAATATATATTTATACTATTACCTGTACAATTAGTCTTTTTTTCACCAGAGATAATTTCTTTTTATGTATTTGTGCCACATAAGTTATTCCCTTAACCACCTTTCCTAGTGGTCTTCTGTCAAGGACATTGGTGGGGGTATGAATCGCATTCAGCGATAGTTCTAGTTTTGTCATGTGAAATTGAGATAATTGTAAATAGTGTTATTTGTAAAGCATGTTCATTACGACAATTAAATTCAATAGAATGACAGATATGTTGGTGTGCTGAATAGATTCCATTATGATGGCTGTACTACAATAACATTGATCGTACATTTTTATTCATGTAAGGGTATGTTTTATACTTCAATTAGGAATGTTGATAAATACATAATTTGTTTGCAATTGATATTTTTTAATAATTGTTTCCCTTTTTCCTCTTTTAAGAAGTTATTCTTCCTTTTTTGTAGGCAGGGGGTTCTAGTACCATAAATGAACATGCTCATTCAACCAAATTGAGTCTGAAACATTTCCAATTTTGTCGTTTTAGGCGTTTTTAGGGATTCCGATTTTCTCTATTTAATTATCATATTGAGATATACATTTCTCAGACTGGTGTTTCCGTTAATTTTACCCATGCCGGAAATTTCATCTGGCATTGGGGGAACCAGATGAGTCGCGTGCTATACAATGACATGTTCAGGATGACGTAATTTCGCCGTTATGAATGAAGTTGTTCAATAATTCTTATTCTATCTCATTTAAACTTACTTGATGAGGTTTTCTATCTTACAACTATTACGTCAAAAATAGTATTTGAATCATGGTGAAGTTATAGCGCTTTACTGGTTGTTCTTTAAACAAATATGTCCAATATAGTCAAATCTTTAAACTTAACTTGAATGATATATTACATTTTTGTTCGAAACATTAAAGGTTCTTTTAAAAGGTAATTGCACCCAGATGAAAGAAATGGATTTGTCTTTTTTCATTTTAATAGTTTAAGCACTATATTGAAACAGTAAAAGAGTTTTACATCCAAGAAACATAAATATTTGATATTGTTTACTGCTAATTATAACGAAACAGTTTTACAAGGGAAAACATTTTTTAACATTATAATTATGATCATGAATTTTCAAAGAGTTGTTTGTCAAACTAATATGTCTGTAAAACTATTATGTTTTGTCACATTTTCCCATTTAAAATCTATAAAACTAATGTGTGTCACATTTTTCCCATTTAAAATCTGTAAAACTAATGTCTTTCACATTTTTCCCATTTACAATCTGTAAAACTATTATGTTTTTGTTTTATTTACATACATTCGTAGGGTGTGCGTGGCCGAGTGGTTAAGGTCGTTTACTTCAAACCACTTGCCCCTCACCGCTGTGGGTTCAAATCCCTCAAGGACTTTGGATTCATTTATGTGAGGAAGCTATCCAGCAAGCTTACGGAGCATCGTTGGTTCTACTCAGGTGCCCATTCGTGCCTGAAATAATGCACGGAGGGACACCTGAGGTATTCCCCCACCAGTAAAGCTGGAACGTCGCCATATGACCTATACTGTATCGGTGTGACGTAAAATATTTTATAATGATATATTAACGCACATTTTTATAAGGGGAATCTTTTATGGGCTCCCATAGCTTCTTGCCAAAGGCTAACATGCTTTGAATTAGAGTGCAACAGGCCTATACCATTGTATTATTTGCATTAAAATTGATGATAATGTAGTTATGCAGATGTATAATTGAATTTAATGTACACGAAATGTTTGTTCAATATCAATATTTCACATTTTTTTGACAAAAAGTTTTAATTCAAACTGGGTTAGACTAAATATGTATCATGTACTCTAAGAGCACTACAAGTATAAACAGGTAACAGGAAGTAGTTCAAAAGCCATTGTTACCTTGCAAGGGAATATGCCATTAGCAACGGAGTTTGAATGCATTCATATATTTACTTTTGTAAAACAGACAATTGAATCAATAGATTGGTTTAAAACAAAACCATTTACTCTGAGCACAAAGCTATCGTTTTCGTTAATTAAAGTAAAAACAATAAGTATTGCGGAACACAGAGGGGCAAAGAAATGATTAATGATTAGTCCTAGTATTTATTACTGACATCGAAGTACATGTATTTGCAGATAATGACCCAAATAACACAGCACGTGTTAATTGATACCATTTTCAGTATTTCACTAATATTTAATGCATGTGTCACAAGATATTGCCTTCAAGAATGACTGTAAGATGTTAATGCTGTCATTTTTCTCATATTTGACATGTTACTATCAAACATTATATCGTAGAAACAGCTGATAATGCGCTTGAAACGATCTAATTTGTATGAGCCTTAGGGGAATACAGACATTTGTTATTGCTGAAATGATAGATAATTATTGCTTTATTGATCTATATTTTTAAGGCTGTACTAGAACTCATGTTACGTATTTGAGAAGACACGCAATAAATGAGATTTTAGCATCATTCGTTCAATATCTCTTTTTTGCTCATTTTAACAATTGTAAAAGTACGTATTGTAGAGCAGGACTTTAAAAGGTACAATACATTAATATACTTTTAATAATATACGGGAAATTAAAGAATATGTTTTTGTGCATATATAATTTTATGAATAGAAGACCGCTTTAAATTAAGAATGATAATATCAAATTGTCTATTTTATAGCTTTGTAGCAATGAAAGACTTAAATTTAACATCATCGGGTACACAATATTTAACGTCGGACAAATTGACAGTTTATCGCAATTATGCTGTACGTTTTCCTGAGTCTATTATACTGTTAGTTTACCTGAACATATACTTTCAGAGTAAATTATACTGTTAGTTTTTCTAAGTCTTTAATACTGATATTTTTACCTAAGTCTATTTTACTGTTAGTTTACCTCAGTCTAAAATACTGTTAGTTATATCAGTCTATAATGCTGTTAGTTACAACAGTCTATTATACTGTTAGTTTACCTCAGTCTATTATACTGTTAGTTTACCTCAATCTATAATACTGTTAGTTTACCTCAGTCTATTATACTGTTAGTTTACCTCAGTCTATTATACTGTTAGTTTACCTCAATCTATAATACTGTTAGTTTACCTCAGTCTATTATACTGTTAGTTTACCTCAGTCTATAATACTGTTAGTTTACCTCAGTCTATGATACTGTTAGTTTACCTCAGTCTATTATACTGTTAGTTACAACAGTCTATTATACTGTTAGTTTACCTCAGTCTATTATACTGTTAGTTTACCTCAATCTATTTTACTGTTAGTTTACCTCAATCTATTTTACTGTTAGTTTACCTCAATCTATGAAACTGTTAGTTTACCTCAGTCTATTATACTGTTAGTTCACCTCAGTTTATAATACTGTTAGTTTACCACAGTCTATGATACTGTTAGTTTACCTCAGTCTATTATACTGTTAGTTTTCCTCAATCTATTACACTGTTAGTTAACCTCAGTCATTCAATATCCTCCGTATATAAACGTCTATCTTCATTCATGCAATTTATTATTGAATATAAAAACCTGTATGTTTAAAAGCCACATACTTTGCAGAAGTCTTCAATATTTGTTGTGTTCTGTTTATGGAATATCAATATCAATTCTTACACCGTGTTATCATATCATAGATATTTATCATTTTGAATATTTGTTTTATGTCTAGTTAAAGCCAAAATACAATATTGCATTGCCAAATAGATTGGCTTAAATTTATAACATTATGTCCCAATAAATGTTCTGTGTTTATATCTAAAAAGCTTTTAATTTTTAATATTTAAACAATTATATATATAGTATTTTGTATGAAATTGAAAATACAACGTTTATATTTTGCAAATATTATGACAAATAATTTTTGTATTCCGCGCCATTTTTATAGTGATAATCTAAGTAATAGAAAGAGCATCGAAACACGAGGCTATCTGATTTGTACGAGGGGGTATAGCCCGGAGTATTAATCAGATTGCCGAGTGCTTTGATGTTCTTTCTCTTTTGTGTCATAGTCAAACATAAAAACACGTTCCCTGTTGTCACAATATGAAACCCCGGGAAAAGGTAACGATGAACGAGCATCTGAAAAATGATATTTTTGTCGCTTTCCCTTTCTCTTCCGTCACAATAAGTAAACCCCAGCAAAAATAAGCCAATCAATAGGCAGGCTCTGGAGTGCGGGTAACTAATAACTGCACTCCAGTTAACGCACTTTGCATGTATATGTATACGATTTAACTCTGACACATTTACAACAGAAAGGTCCCAAAACTATGATACAAATGATTATTTAACGTTGAAAACTCACGTTTGCCCCTCTAAAGAAGAAGAAAAAAATTCGTTTCTGCGGCATAATGTTCCGTTAATGAGACCCTGTAAACAGTAATTAGAAAAGTGTTACAAAATTGCCAATTATAATTCAAATTAGTCTTATAGGAAACAAGATCATAAAAATGAAAATTGTTTCCATAAATTTCAATTTACAATTTTATAACCGTGTAATTATGCGATAGAAATATTAATTCTGTCGACAGTCAATTTTTGTGAAAAGGCGAATATTCACGAACAAAGTTACTCATTTTGCCTGTATATTTGTTTTTATTATGGAAGTCTAATCAATAATTATAATTGCATGATAAATTGAAATATTTCGAGAACTCTTGTACTTTGGTCTCGTTTGCCAGGATGACTTATATCAGTTAAAAATTCTGGCACCTGATTTAAAGTTGTAATTTAAAACGTCAAGCGTATGTCTAGATTACGTGTATCATCATAAGCGAACATCTTGAATTGATCGTGTTTAAGGCTATATATTTGCTGCAAAAATTATTGTTTGAATTTTAAATTGCTTTCATTGATTTCATGGTAATTGGTAAAATAAAGAACAATTGGAAGACACTTCATAGTTGTATGAACTTGGTGCAAATATTCCTGATAATATGAATTCTTAAATACTTAATTAATATTGTAGAAAAGCTTTCTTTACTTCTATTTTTGTAATTTGATACTAATTTCATATCAATATGCTGTTTATGCTGGCGTTCCATTTTAACATTCCTTTTTCAACTGCATCTTTCATAAGACATATCTTTATACCCTTTAAAAAACAAATATTTGTCCCTATAAAATACCAAACAAATTCCATTTAGTGACAGAATGACAATTAAATTCAAAAGATTAGCTGATTGAGAAATAAAAGCTGTGTATATAACATTGAATTACGTATATTTTTATTGCAAGATGTGACTCTGATGAAGACTTATATATCATTAACAGGAAACGTCTTATAACGCCTACTGCTCTGTGTGATTCAAATCCGTCGATTGGTAACTTGAATGAACTTGAAGCATTACCCGGTCATTTCATTCTCTTGTCTTTACTGTTACGATGTAGTAAATGATACTCAAGAATAAGCTATTGTATTCTTCAGTATGCAACGGTTCATGGTCAGTTCATGATCATACTTAAAAGTAAAATATTCGAGTCTCCGCTCTACTTTACCTTTTTACTCTAGACTACATACAAAAGGTCGTTAGTCAGCCCAACACGTAAAACATGAAAAAAATGTATTTTTTTTAGGTTTTGTCCAAAGAGTTGTTGGTCCAAGTATGAAGACAATCCATTTAGAAATTTAAAAAATGACCCAAGCTTTTTATTTATTAATTTATTTATCTAATTATTTATTTATCTATTTATTTACTTATCTATCTATCTATTTATTTATTTATTTTGACGGCAACAACAATCTGACTGTAGAAATAGCTCGAAATTTTTCGTCGAAAATGTAATTCTAAAATTGCATCATTTTCAAGCTTTAACAATGTGGCTGATTATTTCAATTTAGTCAGATGATTAATCATAAAACACGCAAATAATTATTGGTCTAAACATGATTTAATGAAACTCCAAAACCCCTAAAATTATCTGATAATTCAAATTAATTCCGAGAAGGCCTTTAACTTCTCGTTTGAGTTAATCAGTTATCCAATATTATTCATTATGTTATGGAAATAGGCTAGAATTACTTTCAACTGCATTGAAACTGAGGATCGTTCAAACCCCAGAAGAGTCAACTTCTCTTTTTCTTTTTTTCTTTTTTCATTTTTTTTAAATATTTCTCAAATCCCTCATGGAATGAAAAAAGCGTTTAATTTTAATAATGTAATTATTATAGCTATTTATTGGCTAATAAATGCCAAATCTAACAAATATGGTACCTTATATTTTCAAAGTTTAATAAAATCAAAACTGCACGATAAAAGTATTTTATATTTAAAAAGATTAACCAATATACTTTTAAGAAAATGTAGGCAAACTTTGAAAACTTTCCTTTACTTTGGTAAATTTTAGGGATATTTTGAATAAAATTCACTAAGTAGGAAAACGGTCAAACTAGTGTTTAAAATGGATGGTGTAGGGTAATATCTTTGTACATATTTCAAACATTTTGAGTGGAAACAATCATTTTGCTTGTGTGATTTGTTAGATGAATGCTATTTCTTGTTTCTTTACAATGGTCTGTAGGAAAACATTTTTATAATGATGGTATTTAAAATTATTTATAGTTTTTTCATTCCTAAAAAAAAACCATTCTAAGATCAGAAAAATGTCCATAACTCGTAAACCTTAATGTAAAATTTGTTTAAATGTTGGCATACCTGTGTCATTTAAGGTATTTAAGGCATATAACTGACTTATGTCATGAACTTTACAGTTCCTCCTAATGGCCATAAGGGGTCACACCTTAAATAATTTGGTATACGCGTGTGCACATTACATTTTTTGTATGTTTAATCATTTATTATATATTGAAACAGAAAACAAAATTCGTAAGAAAAGTAGAACATTGCAGATGTTTAACAAAATTCGTAACAAATTGTATTATTAGGATGCCATCATATCCTCACAATATAGATGTCTTAGAAGTAAGATGTCTGGATTAATTAATTCAATTTCCGTAAATGTGTTTATAAAGAGGTACATGTACATTTGTAAATATTTTATTGCTATACAAGAAGAGCCTAATCATGGAATACTAGTATTGGAGAATACCTCAGTGCATATGTGAAATATTTAATACTTGTTGTTATGTCATTTCTTACGATCGAGATTCTCTAAAAGGAAACCAGGACATCAAACGGACATTATTACAAAAAAGTGACAAGTCCAAACCTAACAATGTCAGGGGCAGGAGACCGAAAATAAACTCTTCGATAACAGAATATTTCAATTCATTGATTGTGTTGTTTTACCTGAAATATAAGTATTATAATCTCGATACATCTAGCTGACAAAATGTACGATCAAAACATCTGATGGCTTGTACGTTTATCAGCCTGTAAATACTGGGATCTGATTGGTTGATTCCAGTGACGGTGTTGTATCAACCAGTGATAGATGATGGTTATTTGAATTATATTCAGATAGGTAAATATTAAATGTCACACATACTGAAAGACCTATCGAAAGTCAATGTATTCATATTATCAGATATATGCCCCTGTGACAATGACAAAACTTAGAGTTATAAGGCCACCAGTCCATACACACCTTTATAATACAAATATACATATATGGATGCTACCCTTGTGAATGTGGCAAGAATAAACTGTCAGACAATTAATTCAAGAAAATAATCATTTGAATTTCTTAGATTTAAGAATACTTTCGCGATGTAAATTTAGTGTTTATATAAAAGATAACTGCTTACTAACCTTTTTTGTTGAAAGAATATGTTTCGGAATCAGTTTTATTTCAATAAAGAAAAAGTGTTTGTGCTGAACGCGATAAATGATCGTTTTTGGATGAACGCAATTAGAAATAAGTCAGTAGAATATTCAAATTCTATTGTGCTAGGGAATAAATGTGTAACTTTCTTGTGCTTCACTCGAGACAATAGATTGAAATTTAATTTAATTTGTCAAAATCGTTGTACACAAGGTAACAATTTAATACAACTTAATAATAATCTTTTATAACTTGGTAGAACATGTCATTGTCATAGTTTTAAATGATATCATTTCGATTTCAACGATATGAGACAAAATGAGGCTATACTTACTTTACAGTGCTATATGAATGTTTGAGTAAACACTTTCATATCGACTACACCATTTATTTACTAAAACAGTCTTGTTAATAGGAACGGAACATGCTTTTTACAAAATAGTTATATTAAGGGATAGAGAGCGCTGAAAATACAATATTAGCAAACTTCCTCAGATGTATGTCTATGTTGTTTCATACTGTTTTGGTGACACTTTTGCTTGTGTCCCTTGTTGTTTTCTCGTCTACGGTAAGTATCTTCCCCTTTGCCTCTAGTTTTTATTTCTTTGATTACCCCCCCCCCCTTCCCCCGGTCTCCTGTCCCCTTCCCCTTTATGGGCCTATTATTATTTTCTTTGAATTCCTAATCAGTTACAAATTATTTATCATTTAATGATTAACGTGTCGTTGCCCTGTCCTTTTTATGTTTGGGGTCCACCTGGGCTCCTTGCCATTGGTTCTTGTTGCTGGGTCATATGGGGGTTGCGTTCATTGAACGCCGCCTTTCCTTGTTGATCTTGTTTTTCATATTTTATAAAAAAACATGTTATGTCTGTCCCCAAAAGGATAATTTTAATTTAGCAAAATATAATTTTACATATTTTTCCTTTGTAACAAATTCGTTAAACATTCTATAACCTTTTCGCAGTGTAACCAATTTTTCAACTTTTCAATCATGAAAGGAAATTAGAATATTCAGTTGTGATAAATCCAAAGACATTATAGGAAACACAGTATCAGTCTAATTATAAATACTGTAATACGCAATCAATAAATTAAAGAAGGAACTGGTATCACTTGATATGTGTAACGACTTTTTTGTTACAACATGTGTTTCAAGCACTCTACATGCAGTTTAAAAATGCCACATATCCCAAAAATGTATGTGTCAATATTAGAATTATGTAATTATTCTGTCAACATGTACATGCCTTAAATTTTGCTGACAAGTTATCAATGATTTTCTCGTCAGTTTTAGTCAAAATACACTTTTGAATAATAGCAAAGTTATTTCAAAAGGCATCAATTAATGAGAACGTTTTAGATTGGACACAACCATCTTGTCACGTTTATATCATGATTTATGATATAGAAGTTTAACTGTAGACATAACCATGCTTGTGCATGACACGACCTTTTCAAATTACACATTTACGCAAAGTTATTGTCGTTCCAGGACGGCGGCATATACAATTAACAAGATTTAAATATTTTTACCCGTACACCGCCTGGTCAATCAAAACAGATAATTTAATACCACATGATAACAAAATAGACGACAAAAGTCCTAACACAGATGTACTTGTTGGGTTATCTATATAAGCAAATGAAATACTATACTCATGCACGAAGCTCGGCACTAGTATGTAGGGGCCTCTATGGGATAAACACCATATGGAATATTTCTCTTACAAGAAGAAACCTTAACTCTATTCTTCATGAAATTAGTATATTTCATGAAAAAAAAGTAATTTTCGAATGCCAGCCTGGATGGCTATTCCTATATTACTTTTGGAAATACATGTACTAAGGCTTTTTTTAAATATCAGTTCGTGCATGAAAAACTATTGCCCGGGTACCCACTAATGAACTTTTACAAAATTGTCTTTCTTGATAGACATGACCCTGATCTTTGGACTGTTGAATTGGCTCTCAAGCACTACACGTCCCAGTACATGTTCTTGCGCAATTGACATTGACATAAGAAATAACCAAACAATTTTCATGGTATCCCTGTTTGAAGATTAAGTAATAATATAAAGTACATCATTTCCCAATCCGTTATAGGCCATATATTTATGCTTAACTATTTCAAAATCCATCTCTTAATGACAGAATACTAAAATGCACATCTTTTTTCAAGCACTTTCAAGTCTAACTTGAGAAGTTGAGCTTCAAACCTGGGTCTTTCTTATGACATTGTATCAATGTGCCACACATAAATGCAATTTATTTCAAAATCTATCCAAAAATGACAGATATGGACGGGATTTAAAACGGACAGACAGGGACAAAGCAGCCTTTTGCCTCCCATAACCAATTATTCATCCTGAAGGTCGGGGTATACGGAATTAATCTAAACGCCAATTTGTGATCGCAAACACCCCTAACTGACACAAGAGGACGCTCGGACAGATAGACAGACGGACAGACATTTGAGCAGGTCCCCCCTCAGGGCGATACAAATCCAATTTAAAAAACATCGCAATGATTTAAAGAACATGCATTGTATTCTAAGAAGTATAAAAATAACATCTAAATGACAAAGTGAACTCAAATATGACACTCATTTACGTTGTATTAGGGTATAAATGGTGAACATAAGTTTGTAGTTTTAATGGATGTTTTTCAAACTCTGCGCTTGGAAGTCTTAATTAGTATCACTGCACTTCTAATAAAAGAAAACATGCCTAGTACAATGCCTTCTTGTGCTTGTTTACTTTAATTATAAAACAGTATATAAAACATAGGAAATTGTCAGCCATTTTGAAATCCAAGATGGCTGCTGCAATAAATTGTATTGTGTTTGCATCTATTCTTCTCGTCCACACTTCAGCAGACTAAAATTAACAAAGCCTTAAAAAGCCAAAACATGTGTATATATCTCGCCAATGGGAGCATTAAAGTAAAATTTTGAAATTGATTTTTAAAGGTCAAGGACTAAAAAAACAGCCGTGGTAGAGCAAAAAATGAATTCAGCGTACTCGAAATTGGTAAGTAAGCCCAACTACCTGCTTGTACTAAAAAGCCGAAGGGTTAATTTTTTCCAAATTTCAAAAGTTAAGTTTTATAATTACTAAAAAACAAATTTTTTTTTTTAGTGTCCCAATTTTCCCAAAGGTTTTTATATTAATAGTTTTGGGGAAATAAACAAAATTTCAACATTTTGTATTAACCAATGTTTTAATTGTTAAAATTTGTCAACTGTTGACTATTCAGGTGGTAAGCAATTCAAATCTAAATTATACTCGGTCGGACAAAGGGAGATGCCTCAAAACATTATCAAAATTTTGATTCCCAAAAACATTTTTTATCCTTTCTGTTCCTTATTATTTTCAGGGCATATGTCGCTTTCAAATTTAAAGAATTTTCTGTTCATAGATATTTTATACGCAAGGCAAGGTGTTTGCATGAGAACAATTCATATATATGTCTTTTGAAGGATTGGTTCTTTTTATCGCATATCAAAGAGAGAACCTTGTCACGGAATATTTAAAATACGCCTCCGTTAATACGTCGAACAATTGCGTAATTTTCATGCTTCATTCCTTTTGTTGTTCTTGTAAATACTTGTAGTTGAAAACATCACGCACGCATATACCAGATTGCTTCAATTATTGACTAACTTAAGCGTCATTAAAGATTTTACTGTTTGGCCTTGGATGTAAGTCTCTTACTCTTGTAGATAATTCAATGACAAAACTAAGGAACCCAATCTTTGGAATCAATTTAACATTTGATCTGTTTAATTAATTTGTGAGATTCGATATTTGATGCATATTGACCGTTAACAGTGTTCCAGCTAATTAAATATATTTTCATACCATTCTTGATTTTATAGGGCAAACTGAATGATAAAGAACTTAAACCGTTAACTACAAAAACTCGTTTCCAGGTAACATTGTACTGACAGTTTTAGTAAATAAATATTTTATGCAAACATTTTTTTAAAGATATACAATGCTCCAATTTGATTTTTGAAAATATTGATAATTGCTGCACAGTCTGTTTGTATGTATAAAATAAACATGGTTTGACTTCATTTAAAGTAAATATTTTATGTTTTGAATTCTACACACTATAGGTGGTCACAATGTGAATATATAGTGTCATTAAAAATGGCAGTTTTTTTAAAAAAGACCAACTTTACTTGACCCGTAAAAGAAAATGCAGCTTTCATGCATAATTTATTCATTCTTTTATTCAAATTAAACCTATTCAGCAAGAATGTCATGGATTTCAATACATTTCTAAGATAAATATATCTTTAATTCAGCTGAATATTGATTTTATTAAACAATCTTATCACAATAACATCTTACATCGAAATGTTTTGTTAACTGTTCACAAAACATGTATTGTTTTGTAAAATAAACATATAACTCCTGTAAAGATTCTTTGTAAACGTTTTAGAATTTCAAGTGATAACGCAGAAATATGAAATAATTTTAAAATAAAAGCAACAACATGCATTTTTCGTCTAACTATTAATTTGTAGGCTAAAACTTTTTTATATATCAAAAACTGCACGAGTCTCTCAAATTCTAGCAATGAATAACAAGTAACATTATATTACAAAGAATAAATATAATAAATAATGTGAACGGTAAAGAAACGGTTTTGTAAATTAAGTATATTTTAACATTTTGTACAGTAAACCTGTAATGATAAAGAATCTATTCTTTTTTCATAATGGAAGCGTCTTGTACAATGTATTACTATTAGCTTTTCGGGCAAAATTCGTGAAACCGACACATTAATCCAGTAAAATGTCTACACAAAAATGGTATATTTCAACGCCTATTGTGCTAAAAGAATCAATTCTGTCAATTCATAACTAAGTTTAGGTGACACTTTAAACATTGACCAGTCATTGAATAATCTTGTCTGAAACAAGAGAATTGACAATAGAACAAGCAGTAAAAAATTCTGATACAGAATCACTTTCATCATTGTTCCCAAATATATCCTAACAGTTAACTGACTCAAATGAACATACCAAAGGTTATTTAATCAATATGCTGAAGAAAAAATCAATTCTTCAAATTATTGATACTTAGACACATAGCTACATTTTTTTTTTAATTCCTCTAGTTCTACTTTTACAGTTACAATCAAAGTGATTGAAGGTTTATTGCTATGCAATTTCACTCATAAGTATTTTTATAATTAATTACAGAAATTGATAAATGTTACTGCAAATTATGACTGTAAATATCTATGTCACCACATTAACCTATGGTTATATGCAAGGATGTACTCATGGTTTTGGAAATCTTTTTGTCTTAACTTTTTTTTAAGCAAATCGATTGAAATTGAAATAAATTTGTTTCTTTCATATATTTACACAAAAATAAAATAAAAAATTGACCTTAAATACAATTAATAAATGTTAACTTATCAGGCTGTAAAACAGACACATTAAAACAGTTAACTGTGTGGGAAAATGGGAAAGACATACTAGGTTTTAATGACTACTGTGTTTAATATAAATTTAGATAATTTATGCTTTTAAAACAGTTTTACAGTCCACCTGTCATTACCTTCGCACTTTGCACTATGATATTTCAATAAATGCATGTATAATATTTATATTTGTAGGACCAATATGCTGCGAAAAAAAAACAAATATGTAAAACTTATAAAGCAGCATATTCTTTGCTGTATTAAATCGTACAACGATACATTACTAAATCCTGGTGCAACACCTAATTTGCCCCTGGTTTGGCTATATTTTGATTCACATTTTAACAACTTTAACATCAAAGTTAAATATCTCACGTTCATATTAACAAAGTAAGCACTGTAACAAATAATGTCATTGACACGGTGCAAAGACATAGCGTGCAATCTGCTTCAGTCGTGTGAAAATATAGATACTAGTATATGGAACATTCAATGTTGTGAGGACTCGTAGTACATGTAGTAATCATCACTCACTGTTGTAACCCTTTAAAGCAGAATTAACAGATTAAACGATTATGAGATTCAGTTATATCCAAAACTGGCAAATGGAGATTCATAATGTAGCTAAACTTGAATACTAAAAAATATTTAGACATATTAACTCATAGTAAACCAAGAGAGCTATGTCATTACTTTAAAATATCAGCACATAATCTCAGAATTGACGTAGGTATATATACTGGCATTGAATGACAAAATCGTATATGTCAACTTTTATTCTCACATTCAGTTGAATCTGAGTACCATTTTTATTACGCTGTAATAAATATTATGGTTTACGATAGAAAGATTTTGAAAATAATGCTTTTATAATGCCGATTGGCCAATAAATGTAATGAAATGAAATGTTGTAACCGCTTAAAACAAAATTAGCATTATCATGTTTTTCAGTCAATTTGCCTTTTTGCTTTGAGAAAATGTTAAAACGGTCAATAGAAGAGTTAAAAAAGCAGGTTGATTGAATTTAATGTCTGAAAATTAACACAGATAGTGTGCTGAAAGGAAACAGATGTCGTGTTTTGATTACCCTTCTGGATTTGCATGATAATTTATTCCATTAAAATAACTCTGAAAATTAGTGCATTAACCTATAAATGAGCTCAGTGCGATTTTAAAACGGTTATATATGAACAGACTCAATCAAACCGAGCGTGCAACATCTTAAATCTTGTCGTTTTTGGACGTTCTTTAGGGATTCTTTTTCTCTTTTTTTTATTATCTGGTTATTCTAATTAACTTTAAAAGATATCATCTTCCTTCAATGAATCTTTTCAAATTAATTTTTTTTCGAATAAAGTGGCGCATAAATTATCCGCTGGAATAATTAATTTTATTACAATTTTGAAGCCAATGCGTTGTCCTTCCTTATAAAATAATTCTCTTTAAAAAATAAGCGTCAGTCGGAGCTTTAACTAACATAAGTGTTTATTTAACGGTGTGATTAAATTTCTATTATGTTTTAATATTAAACTGTCCAATGAGAATCACAATTATAATTAAATATGCAGAAAATTATAAAATTGAGGACAATAAGGAGCGAAATAGAGTTTCTTTTTTATTTTTCGAAATGCACTAATTAGATTGTTTCGTTTTTGGGGTATTGACAGCTTTAAATTGCAATGAAAAGCAAATTAAAATAAAACTTGTTCAAAGCATTGAGATTTTGAGAATTTAGTCATACATAAAATGCTTTTGAATGCAATGTAATTTTGAATGTGAAATATGTCCTAGAATTAGTGAATCTTTTAACGCATTACAAAAAAGTACTGACTGCAAATTTTTCTATCCAAACCAACCTATCTACCTTTCTATGTTTACTGCAACACTCTCTTTCGAGTATTTCGTGCAGGTGCGTGTCTGTGCGACAGTTAAAAAGAAGAAATGTAAAGGAGAATAAACGTAATACTGAGAGTTAAAATTAAAAGTTGAAAGTATCAGTTAAAAAGAGAAAGCTAAAACAGATAAAAAAAAATCATTTTAAACATGGTGGAGAAGAGATGTTACTCACTGTTTAAATTGGTTCAAGGTCGGGACCTGCACAAATTTAGATGACAGAGAGTTCCAGAGGACTATAATTGCTGGAAAAAACATGTATGTTTTAAAGCCACTTAATTTGCAAAAATCTTCAATATTTGTTGTGTTCTGTTCATGAAACATCAATATCAATTCTTAAACCGTGTTTTCATAGCATAGATATTTATCAATTTGAATATTTGTTTTTATGTCTAGTTCAAGCCAAAATACAATATTGCATTGCCAAATAGATTGGCTCAAATTTAAGACCATTATATCCCAATAAATGCTCTGTGTTTATATCTTAAAAGCTTTTAATTTTTAATAATTAAACAATTATATATATAGTATTTTGTATGAAATTGAAAATACAACGTTTATATTTTGCAAATATTATGACAAATTTGTGCATTCCGCGCCATTTTTATAGTGATAATCTAAGTAATAGAAAGAGCATCGAAACACAAGGCTATCTGATTTTTACGAGGGGGGCATAGCCCCAGAGTATTAATCAGATTGCCGAGTTTTTTTATGTTCTTTCTCTTTTGTATCATAGTCATAACTATAAACATAAAAAAACACGTTCCCTGTTATCACAATATGTAACCCCGGGAAAAGGTAACCAATGAACGAGCATCTGAATATGCTATTTCTGTCGCTTTCCCTTTCTCTTCCGTCACAATAAGTAAACCCCAGCAAAAACACTAGCCAATCAACAGGCGTTGGAGTGCGGGTAACTAATACCTGCACTCCAGTTAACGCACTGTGCATGTATATGTATACGATTTAACTCTGACACATTTTCAACAGAAAGGTCCCCAAACTATGATACAAATGATTATTTAACGTTGAAAACTCACTTATGCCCCTCTAAAGAAGAAGAAAAAATATTCGTTTCTGCGGCATAATGTTCCGTTTATAAGACCCTGTAACGGTAATTATAAAAGTGTGACAAAATTGCCAATTATAATTCAAATTAGTCTTATAGGAAACAAGATAAAAAAAATGAAAATTGTTTCCGTAAATTTCAATATACAATTTTATGACAGTGTAATTATGCGATAGAAACATTAATTCTGTCGACAGCCAATTTTTGTGAAAAGGCGAATATTCACGAACAAAGTTACTCATTTTGCCTTTATATTTGTTTTTATTATTGAAGTCTAATCAATAATAATAATTGCATGATAAATTGAAATATTTCGAGAAGTCTTGTTCTTTGGTCTCGTTTGCCAGGATGATTATATCAGTTAAAAATGCTGGCACCTGATTTAAAGTTGTAATTTAAAACGTCAAGCGTATGTCTGGATTACGGTATCAATCATAAGCGAACATCTTGAAATTGGATCGTGTTTTATAGGGCTCTATATTTGCTTGCAAAAATTATTAGTTTTGAATTTTAAATTGCTTGTTTTTTGATTTCATGGTAATTGGTAAAAATAAAAGCAACAATTGGAAGACCACTTCATATGTTGTTATGAACTTGGTGCAAATATTCCTGATAATACGAATTTCTAAAATACTTTTATCAATATTGTAGAAAATTATTTCTTTATTTCTATTTTTGTAATTTGATACTGATTTCATATCAATATATAGTTTAATGCTGGCGTTTCCATTTTAACATTCCTTTTTAACTGCAATCTTTCAGAAGACATAATTTTAATACCCTTTAAACAAACATAGCATTTGTCCCTATAAATACCAAACAAATTCCATTTAGTGACAGAATGACAATATAATTCAAAGGATTAGCTTATTGAGAAATAAAAGTTGTGTATATAACATTGGATTACGTATATTTTTACTGCACGATGTGACTAAAATAAAGATTATATTTCATTATCAGGAATCGTCTTGTAAGACAAATAATCGTTAAGTTTTCAAGCAAACGCCAACACATTTACCGAGTAAAATGTCAAAGATAAACATGGTATCTTCCACCGCCTACTGTTCTGTGTGATTCAATTCTGTCGATTTGTAACTTGAATGAACTTGAAGCATTATCCGGTCATTCCATTCTCTTGTTTAAACTGTTACGATGTAGTAAATGATACTCAAGAATAAGCTATTGTATTCTTCAGTACGCAACGGTTCATGGTCAGTTCATAGTAACAATTGAAAATAAAATATTCGAGTCTCCGCTCTCCTTTACCTTTTTACTCTAGACTACATACAAAAAGTAGTTAGTAAGCCCAACACTTCAAACATGAAAAAATGTATTAAGAAAAATCCCATTTCTCCTTTAAGAACTAGGAAACCACTTAACAACCCACCTACTTATGCATATATAAACCCCATAGAAGAAGATCCACTCACGCCATCTAATCTTCAGTACGAATGTAGGATTTCCTAACGACAGAGAGCCCGGAACAACAGAATTTTCTCATCAATGAACCGGTATGTTGTACAGGCTCAAGACTGCAACAAGATTTAATAAAGATACTTTACGTCGTTGCAAGATGCCGTGGAATTGATTATTAATGATAAACTGTCACGGTCTATACTGATAAACATACAATTGACAGTCGAAGGTCTTGTCCAAAGGATTGTGTTTAAGCATGAAGAAAATCTATTCATAAATAGCAAAGTTATATCCAATTATAACAAAAATCAAGCAAAATTTTAAATTATGCTAGATCATTTATGAGTCAACGTTAAGTTTAGTCTGACCTTCTTGAAGGTTTTGTCCAAAGAGTTGTTGGTCAAAGTATGAAGACAATCCATTTAGATATAAAAAAATGGCACAGGCTAGCTACCTACCTACCTACCCCTACCCCTACCCCTACCCTTACCTTACCCTACCCTACCTACCCTACCCACCCTAACCCTACCCACCCTCACCCTACCTACCCACCTACACACCTACCTACCCTACCCCTACCTACCCTACCTACCTACCTACCTACCCTACCTACCCTAACTACCTACCTACCTACCTATTTTGACGGCAACAACAATCTGACTGTAAAAATAGCTCGAAATTTTTCGTCGAAAAAGTAATTCTAAAATTGCATCATTTTCAAGCTTTAACAATGTGGCTGATTATTTCAATTTAGTCAGATGATTAATCATAAAACACGCAAATAATTATTGGTCTAAACATTATTTAATGTGACTCCAAAACCCCTAAAATTATCTAATAATTCAATTTAATTCCGAGAAGGCCTTTAAACTCTCGCTTGAGTTAATCAGTTATCCAATATTATTCATTGTGTTATGAAAATAGGCTAAAATTACTTTCAACTGCATTGAAACTGAGGAACGTGGGTTCAAACCCCAAAATAGTCAACTTTTCTTTTTCTCTTTTTCATTTTTCATTTTTTAAATATTTCTCACATGCCTCATGGAAAGAAAAAAGTCTTTAATTTTAATAATGTAATTATTATAGGCTATTAAATGTCCAATCTAACAAATATGGTACCTTGTATTTTCAAAGTTAAATAAAATCAAAACTACACGGTAAACGTATTTTATATTTGAAAAGATTAACCAATATACTTTAAAAAAAATGTAGGCAAACGTTGAAAACATTCCTTCACTTTGGTTACTTTAAGGAATAATTTGAATAAAATTCACTGAGTAGGAAAACGGTCAAACTAGTTTTTAAAATGGATGGTGTAGGGTAATATTTTTGTACATATTTCAAACATTTTTAGAAGAAACAATCATTTTGCGTGTGTGATTTGTTAGTTGAATGCTATTACTTGTTTCTTAACAATGGTCAGTAAGAAAACATTTTTCATAATGATGATATTAAAGATTATTGATAGTTTCCTCATTCCTATCTAAGATCATAACTCGTAAACCTTACTTTAAAATGTGTTTATATGTTGGCATTCATGTGTCATTTAAGGCATTTAAGGCATATAACTGACCTATGTCATCAATTTTACAGTTCCTCCTAATGCCCATAAGGGGGTCATTCCTTTAATATTTTGGTATACGCGTGTGCAAATTACAATATTTTTATGTTTTAATCATTTATTATACTAGCATATTGAAACAGAAAAAAAAATCGTAAGAAGAGTTGAACATTGCCGATGTTGAACAAAATTTGTAACAAATTGTATTATTAGGATGACACCATAATTATAATATGGATGTCTTAGAAGTAAGATGTCTGGATTAATGAATTGAATTTCAGTTATGTGTTTATAAAGAGGTACATGTACATTTGTAAATATTTTATTGCTATACATGACATGGAGCTTCATCATGGAATATTGGAGAAGGCCTCGGTGTATATGTGAGATATTTATTACTTGTTGTTATGTCATTTCTTATGATCTGGATTCTCTTATAGAAAACAAGGGCGTCAAAAGGAAATCAATGCAAAAAATGACAAGTCCAAACCTTACATTATCGGGGGCAGGATACCGAAAATAAACTCTTCGATAACAGAATATTTCAATTCATGGATTGTGTTGTTTTACCTGAGATATAAGTATCATAATCTCTGATACATCTAGGATCAAAACATCTGATGGCTTGTAAGTATACCAGCCTGTAAGTATTTGGATCTGATTGGTTGATTCTAGTACAGTACCGGTTATGTATCAACCAGTGATAGATGATGGTGTTTTGAATTATATTCAGATGATTAAATATTAAATGTCACACATACTGAAAGACCTATCGGAAGTCAATGTATTCACTTAATCAGATATATGTCCCTGTGACAATGACAAAACAGGCCACTGGCTCATACACACATAAAGATTTATATTACAAAAATGCATATTTGGAAGCAAGAATAAGCTGTCAGACAATTAATTTTTAAAAAGAGCCCCCCTTCGTACAAAGTAGATATGCTCTATCTATTACTCATTACGATTTCAAAGACGACATAATGAGGCTACTTACTATAGGAATGTTTCAGTAAACATATCGATTACAATTATGAACTAAAACTTGTTAACGGGAACAAGTTTATTTTACAAAATAGTAATATTAAGGGATAGTGAGAGCAGAAAATACAACATTAACAATATTATCAAAAAAAAAAACACAAATCCTTCAGGGTAATTTTAATTTAGCAAAGTATGATTTTACAGATTTTTCCTTTGTATCAAATTCGTTAAACAGTATCGAGTATATAAAATAAACAATGTGAACGGTATAGAAATGTGGCTTACTGTGGATGTTTCAAAATTCAAAATTGTACCAGTTCATGTTAAATGTTGAATTCTGCTTAAGCCGGTGCTAAAATGTCACACACCCTGAAAGACCTATCGGAAATCAATGTATCTACACTATAAGTTAAATGCCCCTGTAACAATGACAAAACTTATAGTTATAAGGCCAACGGTCCATACACACATTAAGATTTATAATACAAATATACATATATGGATGCTACCCCTGTTAATGTGGCAAGAATAAGCTGTCAGACAATTAATTCAAGAAAATAATCATTTGAATTTCTTAGATGTAAGAATACTTTCGCGATCTTAATTTAGTGTTTATATAATAGATAACTGCTTACTAAACTATATGTTTCGGAATCAGTTTTATTTCAATAAAGGAAAATTGTTTGTGCTTAACGCGATAAATGATCGTTTTTGGAACGCAGTATAATAGAGACAATAAGTCAGTAGAATATTCAAATTCTATTGTGCTAGGGAATAAATGTGTAACTTTCTTGTGCTTCACTAGAGACAATAAATTGAAATTTAATTTAATTTGTCAAAATCGTTGTACACAAGGTAACAATTTAATACAACTTAATAATAATCTTTGTATAACTTGGTAGAACATGTCATTATCATAGTTTTAAATGATATCATTTCGATTTCAACGATATGAGACAAAATGAGGCTACTTACTATATGAATGCTTGAATAAACACTTTCATATCGACGACACCATTTATTTACTAAAACAGTCTAGTTAATAGGAACAATTTTTACTAAATAGTCATATCAAGTGATAGAGAGCGCAGAAAATACAATATTAGCAAACTTATAAAAAAACATGTTATGTCTGTCCCCAAAAGGGTAAAATTGATATAGCAAAATCTACTTTTACAGATTTTTTCCTTTGTAACAATTTCGTTAAACAGTTTATGTCCTTTTCCCAGTGTAACCAATTTTTCAACTTTTCAATCATAATAGAAAATTACAACATTCAGTTGTGATAAATCTAAAGACATTAAAGGGAACACAGTATCAGTCTAATTATAATTACAGAAATACGCAATCAATAAAAGAAGGGACTGGTATCACTTGATATTTGTAACAACTTTTTTTGTTACAACATGTGTCTTATGCACTCTACATGATGTTTATAAAATGTCACATATCCCAACAATATATGACTGTGTCAATATTAGAACTATGTAATTATTCTGTCAACATGTACATGCCTGTTAATTTTCCTGACAAGTTCGCCAGTTTTAGTCAAAATACACTTTTAAATAATAGCATAGGCTAATAATGTAATAACGATATCAACTGAAGGGACTTACTTTTCTATTCTACAGAATTGAAAGTTATGTTTTTATATTTAATCCCATTCCGCGAGATAATGAACCGTAAAAACTTATTCATCTAAGAATTGTAGTGATAATTTTGGAAAGAAAAAAAGATTATTCTCTCAATTTCAGCCAGTTAGTTATATTCTATATTCTTAAAATGTCATGTGGAAATAATATAAAATAAAACGTCAATTGCTATTAAACTAATTAAGGGGATTTTAATGTGTCACATTATGTCAACATATGACTAGTCAGGTGGTTAGCAATTCAAATCTAAATTATACTCGGTCGGACAAAGGAAGATTTTATCAAAATTTTATTTCCCAAAATCATTTTTCATCCTTTCTTTTCCTTATTATTTTCAGGGCAAATGTCGCTTTCAAATTTGAAGAATTTTCTGTTCATAGATGTTTTATATGTAAGGCAAGGTGTTTGCATGAGAACTATTCATATATATGCCTTTTCAAGGAGTGGTTCTTTTTATAGCAAGAGAGAACCTTGTCACGAATATTAAAAGAAGCTTCCGTTAATATGTCAAACAATTGCGTAATTTACATGCTTCATTCCTGTTGTTGTTCTTGTAAATACTTGTAGTTGAAAACATCACGCACGCATATACCAGATTGCTTCAATTATTGACTAACTTAAGCGTCATTAAAGATTTTACTGTTTGGCCTTGGATGTAAGTCTCTAACTCTTGTAGATAATTCATTGACAAAACTAAGCAACCCAATCTTTGGAATCAGTTTAACATTCGATCTGTTTAATTAATTTGTGGGATTCGATATTTGAGGCATATTGACCGTTAACAGTGTTACAGCTAATTAAATATATTCTCATACCATTCTTAGTTTATAAGACAAACTGAATGATAAAGAACTTAAACCGTTAACTACAAAAACTCGTATGGCAGTTTTAGTTAATAAATATGTTGTGCAATCATCTTTTAAAGCATTTATACTGGGACATATCTCCTATCAAATTTCTATGTAGCTAATAGCATAATAACATGCATATATTTTTAATTCAGCTGAATATTATTTTTTTAAAACAATCTTATCACAATAACATCTTACATCGAAATGTTTTGTTAACTGTTCACAAAACATGTATTGTCTTGTAAAATAAACATATAACTCCTGTAAAGATTCTTTGTAAACGTTTTAGAATTTCAAGTGATAACGCAGAAATATGAAATAATTTTTAAGAAAAAGCAAAAACATGCATTTTTCGTTTTAATCAAATATGCGCAGTTCATTAGATTCTTAACATAAGGTATCAAATTGCAAGGTTTACGGTATTACACAATGTCTTATTCCATACATTGATATAACTCGTGTATTTATACAATTTAGCATATCACGATTTCATGGTATAAATCTCATTTAAGTCACGTCTAACTATTAATTTGTAGGCTAAAACTTTTATATATATCAAAACTGCACAAGTCTCTCAAATGCTAACAATAAATAACAAGTAACATTATATAATAAAGAATAAATATAATGAATAATGTAAACGGTAAAGAAACGGTTTTGTAAAATAAAAATATTTTAACATTTTGTACAGTATACCTGTAATAATAAAGAATATGTTCTATTTTCATGGAAGCGTCTTGAACAATGTATTACCATTAGTTTTTTGGACAAAATTCGTGAAACCGACACATTAATCAAGTAAAATGTCTAAAACAAAAATGGTATATTTCAACGCCTATTGTGCTAAGTGAATCAATTCTGTCAATTCATAACAAAGTTTTGGTGACACTTAAAACATTGACCAGTCATTGAATAATCTTGTCTGAAACAAGAGGATTGACAATACAACAAGCAGTAAAAAAAATTCTGATACAGCATCACTTTCATCATTGTTCCCAAATATATCCTAACAGTTAACTGACTCAAATGAACATACCAAAGGTTTCTTAATCAATATGCTGAAGAAAAAAACAATTCTTCAAATTATTGATACTTAGACACAGAGCTACATTTTTTTAATTCCTTTAGTTCTACTTTTACAGTTACAATCAAAATGATTGAAGGTTTATTGCAATGTAATTTCACTCATAAGTATTTTTATAATTAATTACAGAAATTAATAACTGCAAATTGATGAATGTGAAAAAATAAAGATATATTTATGTCACCACATTGAATTATGGTTATATGCAAGGATACACTCATGGTTTTGGAAATGTTTTTGTCGCTACTTTTTTAAAGCAAATCGATTGAAATTAAAATAAATTTGTTTCTTTTATAAATTTACACAAAAATAAAAAAACTTGACCTTTTAATACAATTAATAAATGTTAACTAATCAGGCTGTAAAACAGACACATTAAGACAGTAAACTGTGTGGGGAAAATGGTAAAGACATACTAGGTTTTAATGACTACTGTGCTTAATATAAAGTTAGATAATTTATGTTTTTAAAACAGTTTTACAGTCCATCTGTCATTACCTTCGCACTTTGCACTATGATATTTCAATAAATGCATGTATAATATTTATATTTGTAGGACCAAGATGCCGCGAAAAAACAAATATGTGAAAATTGTAAAGCAGCATATTCTTTGCTGTATTAAATCGTACAACGATACATTTACTAAATCCTGATAAAAGATGAACCTGCAACACTTGATTTGCCCCGGGTTTGGCTATATTTTGATTCACATTTTAACAACTTTAGCATCAAAGTTAAATATCTCACGTTCATATTAACAAAGCAAGCAATGTAACAAATAATGTCCCTGACACGGTGCAAAGACATAGCGTGCAATCTGCTTCAGTCGTGTGAAAATATAGATACTAGTATATGGAACATTCAATGTTGTGAGGACTCGTAGTACATGTAGTAATCATCACTCACTGTTGTAACCCCTTTAAAGCAGAATTAACAGATTAAACGATTATGAGATCAGTATATCCAAAACTGGCAAATGGAGATTCATAATGTAGCTAAACTTGAATACTAAAAATATTTAGACATATTAACTCATAGTAAACAAAGAGAGCTATGTAATTAATCTAAAATATCAGCACATAATCTCAGAATTGACGTAGGTATATATACTGGCATTGAATGACAAAATCGTATATGTCAACTTTGATCTTCACATTCAGTTGAATCTGAGTACCATTTTTATTACGCTGTAATAAATATTATGGTTTACGATAGAAACATTTTGAAAATAATGCTTTTATAATGCCGATTGGCCAATAAATGTAATGAAATGAAATGTTGTAACCGCTTAAAACAAAATTAGCATTATCATGTTTTCAGTCAATTTGCCTTTTTGCTTTGAGAAAATGTTAAAACGGTCAATAGAAGAGTTAAAAAAGCAGGTTGATTGAATTTAATGTCTGAAAATTAACACAGATAGTGTGCTGAAAGGAAACAGATGTCGTGTTTTGATTACCCTTCTGGATTTGCATGATAATTTATTCCATTAAAATACTCTGAAAATTAGTGCATTAACCTATAAATGAGCTCAGTGCGATTTTAAAACGGTTATATATGAACAGACTCAATCAAACCGAGCGTGCAACATCTTAAATCTTGTCGTTTTGGACGTTCTTTAGGGATTCTTTTTCTCTTTTTTTATTATCTGGTTATTCTAATTAACTTTAAAAGATATCATCTTCCTTCAATGAATCTTTTCAAATTAATTTTTTTTCGAATAAAGTGGCGCATAAATTTATCCGCTGGAATAATTAATTTTATTACAATTTTGAAGCCAATGCGTTGTCCTTCCTTATAAAATATTCTCTTTAAAAAATAAGCGTCAGTCGGAGCTTTAACTAACATAAGTGTTTATTTAACGGTGTGATTAAATTTCTATTATGTTTTAATATTAAACTGTCCAATGAGAATCACAATTATAATTAAATATGCAGAAAATTATAAAATTGAGGACAATAAGGAGCGAAATAGAGTTTCTTTATATTTTTCAAAATGCACTGATTAGATTGTTTCGTTTTTGTATTGACAGCTTTAAATTGCAATGAAAAGCAAATTAAAATAAAACCTGTCAAAGCATTGAGATTTTGAGAATTTAGTCATACATAAATGCTTTTGAAGCAATGTATTTGAATGTGAAATATGTCCTAGAATTAGTGAATCTTTAACGCATTACAAAAAAGTACTGACTGCAAATTTTTCTATCCAAACCTATCTACCTATCTATGTTTACTGCAACACTCTCTTTCGAGTATTTTGTGCAGGTGCGTGTCTGTGCGACAGTTAAAAAGAAGAAATGTAAAGGAGATTAAACGTAATACTGTACATGTATTTGTGAGAGTTGAAATTAAAAGTTGAAAGTATTAGTTAAAAGGAGAAAGCTAAAACTGATAAAAGTTTTCATTTTAAACATGAAGGAGAAGAGATGTTACTCACTGTTTAAATTGGTTCAAGGTCGGGACCTGCACAAATTTAGATGGCAGAGACTTCCAGAGGACTATAATTGCCGGAAGAAACATGTATGTTTTAAAGCCACATACTTTGCAAAAGTCTTTAATATTTGTTGTGTTCTGTTTATGGAACATCAATATCAATTCTTAAACCGTGTTATCATAGCATAGATATTTATCAATTTGAATACTTGTTTTATGTCTAGTTAAAGCCAAAATACAATATTGCATTGCCAAATAGATTGGCTCAAATTTAAGACCATTATATCCCAATAAATGTTCTGTGTTTATATCTTAAAAGCTTTTAATTTTTAATAATTAAACAATTATGTATATATAGTATTTTGTATGTTAACGTTTATATTTTGCAAATATTATGACAAATAATTTTTGCATTCCGCGCCATTTTTATAGTGATAATCTAAGTAATAGAAAGAGCATTAAAAACACGTTCCCTGTTGTCACAATATGTAACCCCGGGAAATGTGCGGGTAACTTATACCTACACTCCAGTTAACGCACTGTGCATGCATATGTATACGATTTAACTCTTTCAACAAAAAGGTCCCCAAACTATGATGCAAATGATTATTTAATTTTGTCCCTCTAAAGAAGAAGAAATAATATTCGTTTATGCGGTATAATGTTCCGTTAATGAGACCCTGTAAACAGTAATTAGAAAAGTGTTACAATATTGCCAATTATAATTCAAATTAGTCTTATGGGAAACAAGATCATAAAAATGAAAATTGTAAAATTTCAAAATATTATTTTATAACCGTGTAATTATACGACAGAAATATTAATTCTGTCGACAGCCAATTTTTGTGAGAAGGCAAATATTCACGAACAAAGTGACTCATTTTGCCTGTATATTTGCTTTTATTATGGAAGTCTAATCAATAATTACAATTGCATGATGAATTGCCATATTTCGAGAATTTTTGTACTTTGGTCTCGTTTGCCAGAATGACTTTATATCAGTTAAAAATGCTGGCACCTGATTTAAAGTTGTAATTTAAAACGTCAAGCGTATGTCTAGATTACGTGAATCATCATAAGCGAACATATTGAATTGATCGTGTTTAAGGCTATATATTTGCTGCAAAAATTAGTGTTTGAATTTTAAATTGCTTTCATTGATTTCATGGTAAGAACAATGGGCATGAATTCATGGTTGTATAAACTTGGTATAAATATTCCTGATAATACGAATTCAAAAATACTTTATTAATAGTGTAGAAAAGATTTCTTTATTTCTATTTTTGTAATTTGATACTGATTCATATAGTTTATGCTGGCGTTCAATTTTAAACTTCCCTTTTTTAAAAGATCTTTCAAAAGACATAACTTTTTTCCCCTTGAACAAACATAATTTATCCATAAAAACCAACAATTTCCTTTTAGTGAAAAAAAATGAAAATTTAAATTTTCAAAGGATTACCTTATTGAGAAATAAAAGCTGTTTATATAACATTGAATTACGTATATTTTTACTGCAAGATGTGACTAAACTGAAGATTATATTTCATTATCAGGAAACGTCTTATAAGATAAATAATCGTTAAGTTTTCAGGCAAACGCCAACACATTTATTGAGTAAAATGTCAAGGATAAACATGGTATCTTTCAACGCCTACTGCTCTGTGTGATTCAAATCTGTCGATTGGTAACTTGAATGAACTTAAAGCATTACCCGGTCACTCCATTCTCTTGTCTTTACTGTTACGATGTAGTAAATGATACTCAATAATAAGCTATTGTATTCTTCAGTACGCAGCGGTTCATGGTCAGTTCATAGTAACAATTGAAAATAAAATATTCGAGTCTCCGCTCTACTTTACCTTTTTACTCTAGACTACATACAAAAGGTCGTTAGTCAGCCCAACACGTAAAACATGAAAAAAATGTATTTTTTTTAGGTTTTGTCCAAAGAGTTGTTGGTCCAAGTATGAAGACAATCCATTTAGAAATATAAAAAAATGACCCAAGCTATTTATTTATTTATTTATTTATCTAATTATTGATTTATCTATTTTATCTATCTATCTATCTATCTATCTATCTATCTATCTATCTATCTATCTATCTATCTATCTATCTATCTATCTATCTATCTATCTATCTATCTATCTATCTATCTATCTATCTATCTATCTATCTATCTATCTATCTATCTATCTATCTATCTATCTATCTATCTATCTATCTATCTATCTATCTATCTATCTATCTATCTATCTATCTATCTATCTATCTATCTATCTATCTATCTATCTATCTATCTATCTATCTATCTATCTATCTATCTATCTATCTATCTATCTATCTATCTATCTATCTATCTATCTATCTATCTATCTATCTATCTATCTATCTATCTATCTATCTATCTATCTATCTATCTATCTATCTATCTATCTATCTATCTATCTATCTATCTATCTATCTATCTATCTATCTATCTATCTATCTATCTATCTATCTATCTATCTATCTATCTATCTATCTATCTATCTATCTATCTATCTATCTATCTATCTATCTATCTATCTATCTATCTATCTATCTATCTATCTATCTATCTATCTATCTATCTATCTATCTATCTATCTATCTATCTATCTATCTATCTATCTATCTATCTATCTATCTATCTATCTATCTATCTATCTATCTATCTATCTATCTATCTATCTATCTATCTATCTATCTATCTATCTATCTATCTATCTATCTATCTATCTATCTATCTATCTATCTATCTATCTATCTATCTATCTATCTATCTATCTATCTATCTATCTATCTATCTATCTATCTATCTATCTATCTATCTATCTATCTATCTATCTATCTATCTATCTATCTATCTATCTATCTATCTATCTATCTATCTATCTATCTATCTATCTATCTATCTATCTATCTATCTATCTATCTATCTATCTATCTATCTATCTATCTATCTATCTATCTATCTATCTATCTATCTATCTATCTATCTATCTATCTATCTATCTATCTATCTATCTATCTATCTATCTATCTATCTATCTATCTATCTATCTATCTATCTATCTATCTATCTATCTATCTATCTATCTATCTATCTATCTATCTATCTATCTATCTATCTATCTATCTATCTATCTATCTATCTATCTATCTATCTATCTATCTATCTATCTATCTATCTATCTATCTATCTATCTATCTATCTATCTATCTATCTATCTATCTATCTATCTATCTATCTATCTATCTATCTATCTATCTATTTAATTTTGACGGCAACAACAATCTGACTGTAAAAATAGCTCGAAATTTTTCGTCGAAAAAGTAATTCTAAAATTGCATCATTTTCAAGCTTTAACAATGTGGCTGATTATTTCAATTTAGTCAAATGATTAATCATAAAACACGCAAATAATTATTGGTCTAAATATGATTTAATGTGACTCCAAAACCCCTTAAATTATCTGATAATTCAAATTAATTCCGAGAAGGCCTTTAAACTCTCGTTTGAGTTAATCAGTTATCCAATATTATTCATTGTGTTATGGAAATAGGCTAGAATTACTTTCAATTGCATTGAAACTGAGGATCGTGGGTTCAAACCAAACCCCAGAAGAGTCAACTTTTCTTTTTCTTTTTTTCTTTTTTCATTTTTTAAATATTTATCACATCCCTCATGGAAAGAAAAAGTGTTTAATTTTAATTCCAGTATTCCTACTTGAATACTGTCTAATCACCCTTAGGATATGTTGCCTGCTTTTTAAATTTGTCTTTTGACGTATTATCTGTGATATGCAGGCTTCATAACCTCTGATCCCCTTTCAAAATTCAATTTTATTTAGTTCCGCCCATTGTTTTCTCGTTTAGGTCACACGCATTTTTTTACTTGGGGACCATATGCCGCTTTTCATGGAATGGCACTTGCGTGTCACATTGAAGGTTCCATGACAACCGCCATATGAACACATCTGCGGATGTTTCAAAATTCCAAATTGTACCAGTTCATGTATAATGTTGAATTCTGCTTAAGCCGGTGCTAGGGGGCGTGGACGGTAACTTGCACTATCCAGTACCGTCCATGAACATTGTCAATTTTGCCGTGTTGGGCTTTCTTTAGGGATTCTGTTTATCTCTATTGTACGTTTAATAGCCTGTAAATACTGGGATCTGATTGGTTGATTCCAGTGACAGTTTTGTATCAACTAGTGATAGATGATGGTTATTTGAATTACATTCAGATAATTAAATATTAAATGTATCACACCCTGAAAGACCTATCGGAAGTCGATGTATTCACTTAATCAGTTATATGCCCCTGTAACAATGACAAAACTTAATTGAGTTATAAGCCACTGGCTCATACTCACATTAAGATTTTTTTTACAAAAATGCATATTTGAAAGCTACCCCTATTAATGTTGCAATAATAAACTGTCAGACAATTAATTTAAAAAATGAGCCCCCTCGTACAAATCAGAGATGCTCTATCTATTACTCATTTCGATTTCAAAGATTGAAGACAAAATATAGGAATGTTTCAGTAAACATGATTTCATATCGATCACAACAATTATTAACTTAAACAATTTTGCTTACGGGAACAAGTTTATTATACAAAATAGTAATATTAAGGGATAGTGAGAGCAGAAAATACAACATTAACAATATTATCTAAAAAAAACACAACCCAGGGTAATTTTAATATAGCAAAGTATGATTTTACAGATTTTTCCTTAGTAACAAATTCGTTAAACAGTCTATGTCCTTTTTCTCAGTGTAACCAATTTTTCAACTTAGCTGATTTTCTTTCATGATAGATGATTAGAAAATTCAGTTGTGATAAAACATCAAAGTAAACACAGTATCAGTCTAACTAGAAATACAGTAATATGCAATCAATAGAAGAAGGAACTGGCATCACTTGATATTTGTTACGCCTTTTTTATTACAACATGTGTCTCTGGCACTTAACATGCAGTTTATAAAATGACACATATCCCAAAAATATATGTGTCAATATTAGAACTATGTTATTCTTCTGTCAACATTTACATGGCTGTTAAACATTGATTACAAGTCATCAATGATTTTTTCGCCAGTTTCAGTCAAAATACAATTTTGAATAATAACAATAATGTTATAACGATAAAAATAGAAGGGGCTAACTGTTCTATTCATCAGAATTAAAAGTAAAGTTTATATTTCGCGAATTAATTGGCCATTAAAAACTTAATTATCTAACAAAAGGCAAACTGAATGATAAAGGACTGAAACCGTTAACTACAACAACTCGTATCCAGGTAAAATTGTACTGACAATTTTAGTTATATAAAGATTTTAAGCAATCATTTATTTTTCTTTAAGCATTTCTACTGGGGCATATACCATATCAAATTTCTTGATAGGTAATAGCATAATAACTTACATATATCTTTAATTTTAATTCAACTGAATATGGATATAAAACAATCTTATCATAATAACATCTTACATTGAAATGTTTTGTAAACAGTTCACGAAGCTTGTCTTGCAAAATAAGCATGTTCCAACTGTTTAATGTTGAAATTCTTCGTAAGGATTTCAGCATTTCAAGTGATAAAACCGATCTAAGAAATAATTATATATGGTAAAGCAACAACGTGTATTTGTCGTATTAATCAAATATGCTTATGATATCAGGTGCAGATCATAGATTCTTAACATAAGGTATCAAAGGGCATTACAATATGACAGTATGTTATATTCCATATATATGCTGTTTTTATAGAATTTAGTATACCACAATTTCATTGTATAATACGTGTTAACTATTAATAAGTAGGCTAAAACATAGCTTTATGTGCATCAAGAAGTGCAGGAGTCTCCCAGATGCAATGAATAACATGTACCATTATACCATATTGAGTATGTAAAATAAACAACGTGAACGGTATAGAAATGTGGCTTACTGTCGTGATCCGGAGTGAAAACTACCACCACCTCCACCACGGTATAGAAACATGTAAAATAAGCACATTTTCACATTTTGTACAGTATAGACTTTTTTACAATACAATTTTTCCATAGTAACGATTGTTGCATTGCGCGCATGCGTATTCTGCGTAGGGCAAAAACGCAATAACGATGACTACAATTTAATTGATTAAAGGCTTTAATACACGTGATTTCAAGTAATGTAACCCAGAAAACAGTATTATTGTTATGACTTAAAGCAGTATGTACATGAAACGTTAATTGTATCTATAACAGATATACGAAACCATGAGGGGCTATAACAATTCAATGAAAAAAGCGCATGTACAAGTCCTCTTTTTAAGATATCATATCATTTCCATCAGAAATTTAAATTGAAACAGCAGGGTGTTAAATATTTAATTCTATTACCCCTGTATTACATAATATTGCACAATTTGTATTGTACACTTGGCTTGGGAAGGCTGTAATTAAATGCCAAACAGATTGACACGTGACCGGTTGTGTATTTCCAGCTAGTTTACAATGTCATTCAACCGGAACGTTTTAGTACCATGACGTAGTTAAACAGGCATGAAAATCGTAATTTAAGTAACTTTTACATATACCAATCATATAATCATATCAATGTTTATTGATTTTGTGAAGTGACAAATAAATTATATATAGTGTGACGTGCATTTACATGTGTTTCCAGGAACCGGATGATGAACAGTGTGTTACTTCATTAACCACTCCCCATCTTAATTTCTCAATATTTTGAAATATAATGTAAATATATTTATGTGACATAAAAATGTTCTGTTTGGCATCAATCGGATAAAGGATAAAATCAGGTAAACTGAAAACTTAAAAAGCATTATCTCGCGTGTTCTGACTTTTTTCAGAATGATAATTAACCTTGATTTCAAATATGATTAAAACTTCTAAAGTTTATATATGAACTATTTCAACAAATTTAATTTGACCTCTTTATGTGCTTATAGATATATTTCCACAGTTTTTACAACAATGTAAATGTCAATGTCAGGTCCTTGGTCGTAAGTGGGAATTCTTAAATAATTATCTTTTCCATGCATTTTTATAGCAAACTTGATCACAAAGCTTTAAATGCATCTTTTATGTTTTTGTTAAAAGCTATTTCATATAATTTTCTACTTTTTGACTTAAACTAACTCGAAATTGAATGTGAACTTCTACTATATTTCTATGTAGGGCGATGCTCTTTTTGCCCTACGCAGATTGCGCATGCGCGAGAAAATACTACTTTCGATCAATTTTTCAAAGCAACGGACCGCGTCGTAAAAAGGTCTAAAGAATCTGTTTAGTTTTCATTATTGAAGCGTGTTGTACGAGAACAATCATCAAGTTTTCGGACAAAAGTTGTGGAACCGACACATTAATCCAGTAAAATGTCAAAGACAAATATGGTATATTTCAACGCCTATTGTGCTAAGTGAATAAATTCTGTCTATTTGTAACAAGGTTTAGGTGACACTTAAAACATTGCCCAGTCATTGAATGATCTTGTATGAAACAAGAGGATTGAATAAAGAACTTTAGACTTTATTCTGATACCGCATCACTTTCATTATTGTTTCTAAATGAGTATACCAAAGATTTCTAAATCAATATGTTGAAAAGAACAATTCTACCAGATGCAGACACTAAGCAACACTTTTAATTCCTATAATTTTACTTTTATAATTTCGAATAATTGCAGGTTTATTGCAATATACTTTCACTTATAAAAATTTTTATTATTCATTACAGAAATTCAAAACTGCAAATTGGTGACTGCAATACGACAAAGACATATTTATGTCACCATAATGACCTATGATTATATGCAAAGATGAGTGTTTACTAATGTACTCATGGATTGGATTTTTAACAATTTTGTCTATACTTTTATTTTAATGCTAACCGATTGAAGTTAAAAATATAACTGTTTCTTTCACATGTACATAAAAATCATAATATCTGTTAAATCAATCAAAGTTTATGTTTAAATAAGGTTAATTGTAGGAAAATTTTGTAAATAATACGATTAAATAACGTTAAGATCTCACTAGTTAAAGAGCATGTCTTTGCTGTTTCCGAATAAATTTAATTTCCGTCTTGTACATAAATTTCAATTGATAAATGTCAAGTTATCAGGCAAAAGCTGTAAAACAGACACACTAAGTCAATAAAATGTGAGAGACATACAAGGTAACTTCAACCCCTACTGTGCTTAATATAAATTTTGATGGTTTGTGATGTTTTTCAAACATTTACAGGCACTCTGTCATAACCTTCACACTTTATATTATGATTCCAATAAAGTGCATGTATATAAATTAATTTATGTTTGGGGATATAGAATTAGATATAGATGCCGCGGAAAAACAAATATTTGAAACTTGTAAAGCAGCATATTCACTGCTGTATTAAGTCGTGCAACGATACATTTACTAAATCCCTGGTATAAGGTGAACTTGCAACCTAATTTGCCCTGTGTTGGGTTATATTATATTTAGATTCACAATTTTTAGCATCAAAGTTAAATATCTCATGTTCATATTAACAAAGAAAGCAATATTACAAATAATGTTCTTGTAACAGTGCAAAGACAAAGCATACAATCTGCCTCAGTTTTCCGGAAATTTAGATATATGGAACAATCAAAGTTGTGAAGAATCGTAGTACATGTAATTATCATCAGTCATTGTTGTAACTGCTTAAAAGCAGAATTATCAGATTATCATTTGTGTTTTTTCGCTCCCATAACACTGTTATGCGAAAGTCAAATAACAATGTTTTACGGTCAATAGAAGAGTTTAAAAAAGCTGGTTGATTGAATTTAATGTCTTGAAATAAACACAGATAGTCTGCTAAAATGAAACAGATGTCGTGCTTTTATTGCACTTCTGCGTTTGCATAATAATTTATTCCATCAAATAATGCTCTAAAAATAGTGCATTAACCTGTAAGTGAGCTCACTACGGTTTTAAACCCGTTATATATGAACAGACTCAATCAAACTGAGCGTGCAACATTTTAAATTTTGTCGTTTTGGACGTTCTTTAGGGATTCTATTTCTCTTTATTTTATTATCTGGTGAGTCTAATTAACTTTAAATGACTGGAAGAAAAATCATCTTCTTTCAATTTTTTTTTTCAAATTAATTTATTTTATTTTGGAATAAAGTAGCGCATAAATGTATCCGTTTAAATCATTTATTTTATTTCACTTTAAAAGCCATGGCGTTATGCTACCTTATGCTATCCTCTTTTAAAAATCTCTCAAAAATGAATCGTCAGTTCGAGTTTTAACTCAAGTGTTGATTTAACAGTGTTGTTAAATTTCTGTTATGTTTTAATAGTAAACTGTCCAATGAGAATCTCTATTATAATTAAAAAGCAGAAACTTATAAAATTGCAGTCAATAATGAGCGAAATAGAGTTTATTTTTTCATTTTTCAAAAGGCACTGTTCCTTTTAGCAGACTGTGTTAAGTTTCAGACATTAAATTCAATCAACCAGCTGTTTGTAACTCTTCTATTGACCGTTAAAAAATTTTATTTGACTTTCGAATAACAGTATTATGGGAGCGAAAAGGTAAAGAGACGGAAAACATGATAATCTGATAATTCTGCTTTTAAGCGGTTACAACAATGGCTGGTGATAATTACACTTACTACGATTCATTACAACTTTGATTGTTCCATATATCTAAATTTCCGGAAAACTGAGGCAGATTGTATGTTTTGTATCTGTACTGTTACAGAGACATTATTTGTAATATTGCTTTAATCGTTGATATGAACATGAGGTATTTAGCTTTGGTGCTAAAGTTGTTAAAATGTCAATCTAAATATGACCCAACACGGGGCAATTAAAAGTGTTGCAGGTTCACCCTAATACTACGGGTTTAGTTAATGTATCGTTGCACGACTTAATACAGCGATGAATATGCTGCTTTACAAGTTTCAAATATTTGTTTTTTCCGCGGCATTTATGGTTCCCAAAAAATAAATTATATACATGCACTTTATTGGAAACATAAAATAAATTGGAAGGTAATCCCAGATGAGGTGTAAATGTTTTAAAAACATAACAAACCATCAAATTTTATATAAGGCACAGTAGGAGTTGAAATGTTACCTTGTATGTCTCCCACATTTTATTGACTTTGTGTGTCTGTTTTACAGCGTTTGCCTGATAACTTGACATTTATAAATTGTATTTAAGGACAAGACGGAAATTAAATTGATCCTGAAACAGCTCAGACATGCTCTTAAACTAGTGAGACTTTACTGTTATTCAATCGTATTATTTACAAAATTTTCCTACAGTTAACCTTATTTAAACATAAACTTTGATTGATTTTTCAGATATTATGATTTGTATGTACATGTGAAAGAAACAATTATACTTTTAACTTCAATCGATTAGCATTAAAATAAAAGTAAAGACAAAAATGGTTCAAAGTCCATTTAGTTAATACTCATCTTTGCATATAATCATAGGTCAGGTCATTGTTGTGACAATAAATATGTCTTTGTCGTATTACAGTCATCAATTTGCAGTTTTGAAAAACTGTAATGAATTATGAAATACTTTTGAGTGAAAGTATTTATCGCATTACCCAGGACAAACCTCCGAAACATATTCTTTTAACAAAGGAAATTAAGTAAACAGTTATTTTTATTTAATTTACAATCACGAAAGAATCCTTAAATTTAAGAAGTTCATTGTTTTAAAAATAAATTATCTGACAGCTTATTCTTGCCTCAATAACTTGGGTAGCAACAATAGATGTATACTTTTATTATAAATCTTTATGTGTCAGGACGTTGTCAAGAAACATCCAAAAGTGCCCAGGAAAAATCATAGAAAATATTTACTAGATTTCCAAGTACATGTATCATAACATTCTGATTTACAGTAAATCGTTATTGGGAGCAGAAAGACATCCGATGATTACTTCGATGAAATCATGAGTTTGATTATTGAATGACTTGGACGGATTGTAATTCTTTCTATCCAAACCTTTGAATAATTGTGATTGTTCAACCGGATATAGCAGTTTTGGGAATTTAGAAATGATTAACTGACTATGAAAATTTATCGTAATGTTAGGGATAGGGTTTTGTTCCTAATTATTGGGATCTGATTGGTTTGTAATGTAATGACAATGTTTTCCGTTTGAAATATGTCAGTAATAAGTAAAACATGCATCATCACTGACCATGCTATCAAATATTTCAGAAGAATTACTATGATATATAAAAAGATTAAGTTTTGGCTAACCAATGAGATATAGGGTTTTATCCGTGTAATAAAATCCATGTTACCAACAGTATATCCCGACAGTGTTGGTTATATAGCCCTGTTGAACTATTTTTTTGCGCACGTTTGAATTTTCATTATTCCGTAAACTTCTAAATTTACATCAAATTTATTGGTTGCGTTTGTTCTAATTGGCATATATCTCGATTCATTTATCATTATTTCTCTTAATTGGTTAAAAGTTACTCCACGATAATCAATACAAACTTAACTAACTTTTGTTTGCACAGCGTTCATGTAACGGTTGAACGTCTGACGTCATCTTCTTTACGTAAGTTTTTCCGACACATCAATATACAGTTGAAAATTGCTGTTATTATAGGCAAAGCATTTTTAAAAAATGCTTGTTTATCGGGAAAATGCTACATGTCACACTTCCAAGTGAGAAAATATCCACATTTGTAATCGAAAATTTTGAGATTTTCTCACTTCACAGTGTGATATATAGCATATTCACTAAAAACAAAGCATGTTTCATTTCACCTTGCTTGCCTATTGACAATAATTTACACCTCAATATAATAAATAGGCTAAATAGCAGCAATTAACCGCATGTAAAATTAATTATCTGACGATTGTCAATAATTTCTGCAAGGCACTTTATATTCATATTGTGAATTTTAAACATAACATACTTTGTGTTAAGTCAAAATATGTGTATTTTATATTACTAAGAGACTGTCATATTCTCACAATATCAATGTCTTAGGAGTTAAGTGTCTAGATTAATTTAATATCCGTTTTTGTGTTTATAAAGAAAAAAAGATTTTAACGCTATACAAGACATAGAACATCTTCATGGAATATGGGAGGATGCCTCCGTGAATATGTGAAATATTTGATACTTGTTGATATGTCATTTACTTAAAGAACACCAGGGCATCAAAAGCCCATCATTACAAAAATTGACAAGTCCAAACTTGTCAATATCGGCGGCAGGATACCGAAAATAAAATTTTAGTTAACAAATTAAATTAAAACTCTAGCACTTGTTGTTTGACCAGACATATCAGTATCATAATCTCGGATACATCCAGCCCACAAAAAAAAATCGATTCAAACACCTGATGGTTTGTACGTATAACAGGCTGTAAGTACAACAGGCTGTAAGTACTTGGATCTGATTGTTGATTCGAGAGACGGTTATGTATTAACCAGTGATACATGATGTTGATTTGAGTTATATTCAGATAATTAAATATTAAATGTCACACATACTGAAAGACCTATCGAAAGTAAGTGTATTCATATTATCAGATATATGCCCCATGTAACAATAACAAAATTTTATTTAGTAATAAGGCCACCGGCCAATACACACATAAAGATTTATATTACAAAAAATGTATATTTGGATGCTCCCCCTGTTAATGTTGCAAGAATAAGCTGTCAGACAAATGTTTTTTGCGCACCCTCGTACAAATCAGATAGCCTAGTGTATCGATGCTCTTTCTATTACTCATTTCTATTTTAAAGATTGAAGACAAAATGAGGCTACTTACTTTAGGAATGCTTCAGTGAACATGAATTTATATCGATCACAACAATAGGAACATGTTGTTTGTTTTACAAAACAGTCAAATTAAGGGATAGTGAGAGCAGAAAATACAACATTAGCAAAATTATCTAAAAAAACACAACTTGTTATGTCTGTCCCCATAAGGGTAAATTTAATTTAGCAAAGTATGATTTTATAGATTTTTCCTTTGTAACAAATTCGTTATTCAGTCTACGTCCTTTTTCTCAGTGTGACAAATTTTTTAAACTTAGCTGATTGTCAATTTGCATTATATTCAGATAATTAAAAATATATTTTCACACATACTGAAAGACTTATCGGAAGTCGATGTATTCACACTATCACTTATATGCCCCTGTGACAATGACAAAACTTTATTGAGTTATAAGGCCACCGGCCCATACACACATTATTAGACGCCGCTTGCAAGCGGCGTCTAGTAGATATGCTTTTGTCCACACAGCAATGGGAAAAAATTTAGACTTGATTTTGTGTATTTTTTTTTTTGTTTAAACAAAGTCACACTGATCTCAAATTTTCTAATAAAAATAGCTTTTCTGATGTACAACATGTCACGGAGCTTTAAGGGATTTGAATAAACGTCTAACTAAAATGCTAATGCCAAGTTTGAATATCATATTCTTTATATCATCTACATAATATATAACGTGCCAATGAGCCAGTCTATAATAGTCGATCGTTCTAAAAAGAGTTTACGACTGAGACAGTGTCACTTACTTATATTGCTCCGCCTCTGTTGAAGTTCGGCTCCGCCTTAAATTGTCGCAAACATTTAAAATGATACTCCGTATGCTAGCATTTAGTCTTCGTTGACGGGGCAGAAGGGAACCAGGACAACTTTGATCAATATCACTTGTCGAATCATTAAATTACAAGTCACAAAGCCTAAATCACGCCCATTATCAGAGAGGCGGTTCTTCCGTTACGGCCAGTAAGGGAAGATCACTGCAGAACAGTTCGTCCTCAAAATCATTCGAACATTATGCAATTCGTACCAATATTTAAATGGATATATTCTCGGCACATATTGTCTTGAATTCATTTTAAGTATACCAATCATTTCAAGTTTACTTGTTATCCAATTTATTTTGCTTCGACCAGACGTTTCAATATTTGTCGCAACAGAAAAACATTTTAGAATTTCAGACATGGCGTTACTTTGTGAATTTATGCATGAGGTTCTACCATTTTACAAAAATATGCAACTTTATTATTAAACAACGAGCACATACCAAGAACATAGAGAAAAAAAATTGGTTTGTGCTTCAGATATTCAACTGTGATAGAGAACGATTTTCAATGCTGATTGACTGTTCACATCATTTGGCGGCGTCTTTGATGTGCAGCATCAACATTTAACTTGTTTATAATACAAATATACACATATATGGATGCTACCCCTGTTAATGTGGCAAGAATAAGCTGTCAGACTATTATTTTCTAAATCAAATAATTTCTTAAATTTAAGGATACTATCATGATTGTACATTAAGTATTTATATGAAAAAGAATAACTTTTTTACCTGCTTTTGTTGAAAGAATATGTTTCGGAATTAATATATTTCAATAAAGGAAAAGGATATATTAATAAAGGAAAAGGTTTTTTCTTAATGCAATTTTTGGCAATAAGTCAGTAAAATAACAAACTCTATTGTACAAGGTAATATATTTGTTACTTTTTGTGCTTTACTCGAGGCAATAGACTGAAATTTAATTTAATTTGCCAAAATCGTTGTACACACAAGAAAACAATTTACTTAATAATAAACTTTGTATAACTTTGCAGAACATGACATAATCATAGCTTTAAATGAAATTGTATCATAGTTTGTGGACTATTCTGTTGAAAATATGTCAGAGTTAAATTGTATACATATATATATTACAGTACGTTAACTGGAGTGCAGGTATTAGTTAACCGCACTCCAGAGCATGCCTATTGATTGGCTCAGTTTTTCTGGGGTTTACTTATCGTGACGACAGTTGTTGTTTTTTGTTGTTGTTTTTTGCATTTGATACAAAAGAGAAAGAAAATCAAAACACCCGGCAATATGATTTATACTCGGGGGCTACGCCCCCTAGTACAAATCAAATAGCCCCGTGTTTAGATGCTCTTTCTATTACTCATTTCAAATTCAAAGATTTGAGACAAAATGAGACTAATTATTTAATTATTATATGAATGTTTGAGTAAACATGATTTCATATCGACGACAACAATTATTAACACTCTTGTTTATGGGAACATATTTTCTTTTACAAAATAGTAATATCAAGGGACATTGAAAGCAGAAAATACCACATTAGCAAACTTTGCGTTCATTGAACGACGCCTTATATTTTATGTAAAAAACAACATGTTTTGTCTGTCTCATTAAGGGTAATTTTAATTTATCAAAATATAATTTTACAGATTTTTCCCTTGTAACATATTCTTTAAACATTCAACTTAGCTGATTGTCAATCATATGGGAAATTAGAAAATTAAGTCGTGATAAAACCAAAAACATCAAAGTAAACTCAGTATCAGTCTAATTAGAAATACAGTAATACGCAATCAATAAAAGAAGGAACTGGTATCACTTGATATGTGTAACGACTTTTGTTATTACAACATGTGTCTCAAGCACTCTACATACAGTTTACAAAGTGACACATATCAGAAAATATATGTGTCAATATAAGAACTTTGTGTTTAATCTGTCAACATTTACATGCCTGTTAAATATTTATTGCAAGTTATCAATGATTTTCGCCAGTTTACGACAAAATATAATTGTCAGTAATAGCCAAAAATGTAATCACGATATCAATTGAATGGGCTAATTGTTCTATTCATCAGAATTAAAAATTATGTTTTAAATTTTTATTCCACGAGAATATTGACCGTCATAAAAATTTAATATCTAAGAACTGTAGTTGATATTTTGAAGAAAAAAAGGTTTTATCTCTTGCTTTCAGCCAATAGGTTATATTCTTAATGTGTCATGTGGAAGCAATATAAATACAACGTCATTTCATAGTAATATTAAACCAATAAAGGGAATTTTAATGTGTCCAGATATGTCAACATTTTATTAGTCAGGTGGTAAACAATCCGAATATAAATAATACTCGGACAGAAGGAGATACCTCAAAATATTATCAAAATTTTGATAACCCAAAACATTTCTTTTATCCTTTCTTTTCCTTATTATGTTCAGGGCATATATCGGTTTCTCATAGATATATAATAAGGCAAGGTGTTTGCATGAGAACAATCCATATATATGTCTTTTCAAGGAGTGGTTATTTTGTAATCGCAAATCAAAAAGAGAACCTTGTCACGGAATATTAAAAGCTGCTTCCGTTAATATGTCAAACAATTGCGTACTTTTTTGTTTCGTTCTTGTTGTTATTTTAGTAGGTATTAGATACCCGTAGTTGAAACGTCACGCACACATATACCAGATTGCTTCAATTATTGACTAACTTAAGCGCAATAAAAGTTTTTATTGTTTGGCATTGAATGTCAGTCTCTAACTCGTGTAGATAATTTATTGACAAAAACTGAAGAAATCAATCTCTGGGATCAGGTTTACATTCGATCTGTTAAATTAAATTGTGTGATTCGATATTTTCAGCCAACTGACCCTTAACAGGGTCCCACTTTCAGGTGTATGGAAATTAAATATGTTCTCATACCATTCAAGATTTTATAAGGCAAACTGTATGATCAAGTAGTTCTTGGCCCGATATACATCTAGCCACTGGACTGACATTTACACACGATACGTCGATACCAATATCTTATTGAAGATAAGTGACAAAGTTACATGCGATTTTACACAGATTAAGTCGCATAAAACACACTTTGATTAGTAGAAGGGTGTGCCATTTAGACCAAATGGAGAAAGTTAAAATCAGAGCCGTCATTAAGGACCTCTCTAAGGAAGGAATGTCCCCAAGGAAATCTATGAAGACTTAATGGAAACTCTTGGGAAGGAGTTCCTTCCTATAACACTGTGAAAACATAAAACATGGGCTGCTGAATTTAAAAGGGGAAGGGGCTCTGGAGATGATGAGCGGACTGGGCGGCCAAAAGAGGCCACCAAACGATGAAACTGCTGAAGCTGTGCTCGATCTGGTCATGTGCAACAGAAGGCGAGACCTGCAAAGCATTGCTAAGGAAGTGGGTATAAGCTTTGATTCAGTTCAGGCAATTCTGACTGATGTCTATGGCATGTCAAAAGTTTCCGCTAGATGGGTCCCCAGACAGCTGACTGACGACCAGAAACGGACCTTGCTTGACATTTCAAGATATCTTTCGTCTCGCTACCTGATTTTATCTACCGATCATAACTAAGGATGAAACGTGGATCCATCACTTCGATCCAGAATAAAAAAAACAGATCATGCATTGGAAGCAGCGTGGCTCACCCCATCCGAAGAAATTCAAGAGGGTGTCATCAGCAGGGAAAATTATGGCTTCAATTTTTTGGAATAGTCAGCGGATTGATTTTATTGAGCAAGGTCGTATCATAAACGGTACGTAGTATGCAGACGAAATGAGAAGTCTGTGTCATAAAATTGCGCGTAAAGGAGGAGCAAACTGACTCAATGCGTTCTGCTCCTGCACGACAATCACACATCCCAAGTTGCGATGGCTGCTGCTTTGAAATTCTTCCCCATCCCCCATATCCTCCGGAGTTGACCCCCTCTGACTTCTACCTGTTTCCGAAACTGAAAACCAAGCTTCATGGTAGACGTTTTGGAAGCAATGAAGGTGTCATGAAGGTGGTCAAAGAGTTCTTTGAGGTCCAAAATAGAGAGTTCTGTTTTGAAGGGTTAAACAAGTTGGAGCACAGATGGGCAAAGTGCATTGATGGCGATTATATTGAAAAGTAAGACCATTAGTTGGGTTTTCTGACTACCGGAAGTACATAGGGCGGCCAAGAACTTTTTGAGCAATCCTCGTATCATAATAACATCCTACATCGAAATGTTTTGTAAACTGTTCACGAAACATGTCTTGTGAAATAAGCATATTCCAACTGTGAAGGTATTATCATCCTAATGCATTACCTCCGCATTGAAGTATTCAAATAGGCTAGAACTACTGTTAACTTCGCCGTGGGTTTAATCCCCAGAAGGGTCAACTTTTTTTTCTTTTTCTTTATTCTTTTTTAACATTATTTATGTATCTCCCATTTGGAAAGAAAAAAAGTGTTTAATTTTGATTTTTTAATTTATATAGGTATTTATTGGCTAAATTATGCTAAATCTAGTAATAAATATAGTACCTGATATTTTCAAAGTGTAATAAAATCAAACATAGACAGTAAAAGTATTTCATATTTTACAAGATCAACCAATATACTTCTTTAAAAATTTTGGGGAACTTTGAAAACAGGCACTCATTTGAGTAAATTTTAAGGATTTTTAAATTAGGCTCCCTAAGTAGGAAAATGGTCAGACACGTGGTAAAAATGGGTGGGGTAGGGTAACATTTTTATACAAATTTCATAAATTTTAAGTAGAAACCATAATTTTGCTTATGTGGATTGTTAGCTGAATGGTACTATTTGTTTTTTACCAAAGATTAATGGGAAAACATTTTACATTAGAATGTTATTGCAGATTATTTAAAGGTTCCTCATTTCTAAAAAAAGGGGCCCTCATAACATCCTAGCTTGAGTTCAGAAAAGTGGCCATAACTTGATTTCCGTACGGTAAACTTTGTTTAAATTTTGCATACAGGTGTATTTTAAGGTATATATCAGACCTATGATGTCAATTATTTAGTTCCTTATAGTGCCCATTAGGGTGGTAATACCTTAACTGTTGAACTTCTTTATAAGCATTTCGCCATTTCAAGTGAAAGAAGAAAAATAATTATTTAAGGTAAAGCAACAACGTGCATGTTTATCATTCATCAAATATGCTTATGAAACCATATACAGCTCATTAGATTTTCTACATTAGGTATCAAATTGCCAGATTTATGGTACATGTATTACACCTTTTCTTGTTCCATACATTGATAATATTCGTGTATTTATACAATTTAGCATATCACGATTTCACAGCATAATTCTCATTTAAGTCACGTGTTGACTATTAATTACTAGGCAAAAGCATAGCGTTACATATATCAAGAACTGAAGAAGTCTACCTTGTTTTAGCAATGAATTACATGCATTATATAATAAAGAATAAATATAATGAATGATCTAAACGGTATTATAAAAAACATGTTTTGAAAATTAAGCATATTTTCATATTTTGTACAGTATACCTGTAACGATAAAGAATCTGTTTTATTTCATTATAGAAACGTCTTGTATAATGAATAATCATTAACTTTTCGGACAAAATTCGTGAAACCGACACATTAATCCAGTAAAATGTCTACACAAAAATGGTATATTTTAACGCCTATTGTGCTAAGTGAATCAATTCTGTCAATTTGTAACTGACTTTAGGTGACACTTAAAACATTGTCCAGTCATCGAATTGTCTGAAACAAGAGGATTGACAAAAGAACAAGAAATTAGCTTAATTCTGATACAGCATCACTTTCATCATTGTTCCCAAATATTTACTATAAGGGTCATCCCTCGGAAGAACTACACACAACAGAATAACATGAAATTGCAGACTTGGTTTGAGACTGTTGTTGAGGGATAATTAAATTTTGAAACATCACGCACATCCCCTAGCACCGTTTGAATGCTACACAATTTTCAACACTTTAAAGCACTTGGTGAGAACAATGATCCCGAAGTACCAGAAAAATTAAGTGAAGTACGGGGCAAATTTTTACGGCTGTCACACTACACTTGACACCTGCTGTTGAAGTTAACTGACTCAAATGAGCATACCAAAGATTTCTAAATGAATATGCCTGAATGAACAATTCTACCAAATATTGATCCTCAGACACACAGCTACGTTTTTAATTCTTTTAGTTCTAGTTATATAATTACGATGTAATCAATTTCATGAATATTGTAATGTATTTTCACTCATAAGTATTTTATAATTTATTACAGAAAAATTATAACTGCCAATTGATGACTGTAATAAAACAAAGGCATAAGCCTATTTGTGTCACCATATGGATAACATACAAAAATGAGTGTATACTAAATTACCCTTTTTGTTTTAATTTAAAGCAAGTCGATTGACGTTTAAAAGTACATTTGTTTCTTTCACATTTACATGAATTTAAAAGCAAAATATACGTTAAATCAATCAAAGCTTATGTTTAAATAAGGAAAATTGCTGGGAAAGATAATGTATCATATGATTAAATAACTGTAAAGTCTCAGTAGTTAAAGAGCATGTCTGTGCTCTTTCAGAATTAATTTATTTTCCATACTGTACGCGTCTTGTACAATAAATAAATGTTAAGTAAACAGACACACTAAGTCAATAAAATGTAGAAGAAATACAATAAAACTTTCAACGCCTACTGTGCTTAATATAAATTTTGATTGCTTGTTATGTTTTTAAAACATTTACAGACCATCTTTCATTATCTTCACACTTTATACTCTGATTCCAATAAAGTGCATGTTTATTACTTATTTTGACGGATCACAGATGCCGCGGAAAAACAAATATATGAAACTATTCATCGCTGTATAGAGTCGTGCAACGGTACATTAACTAAATTCCTGGTACAAGGTGAACGTGCAACCCTTTTAATTTGTCCCGTGTTTGACTATATTTAGAATTACATTTGAACAACTTTAGCATCAAAGTTAAATACCTCATGTTTATATTAACGAAGTAAGCAATGTTACAAATAATGTCCTTGTAACAGTAGAAAGACGTGGCTTGCAAAAACAATCTAATGGGGACATCAAATAACAATGTTTAAATGAACAATAGAAGAGTTACAAAAAGCTGGTTGATTGAATTTAATGTCTGAAAATTAACACAGATAGTGTGCTTAAAGGAAACAGATGTCGTGTTTTGATTACACTTCTGTGTTTGCATGATAATTTATTCCATTAAAAATGCTCTAAAAGTAGTGCATTAACCTGTAAATGAGCTCACTGCGATTTTAAAATCGTTATATATGAACAGACTCAATCAAACCGAGCGTGCAACATTTTCAATTTTGTCGTTTTGGACGTTCTTTAGGGATTCTATTTCTCTTTTATTATCTGGTTATTCTAATTAGTTTTAAAAGATTGTAAGAACTATTACCTTCTTTCAATATTTTATTTTTCAAATTAGTTTTTTATTATTTTTTTCTAATAAGGTGGCGCATAAATTCATTCGCTGGAATCATTTATTTTTTTATTTCAAATTTTGAAACAATAGTTTTATCCTTCCTTATGCTATCCTCTCTAAAAATTCAAAAATCTAACAAGTTAATCGTCAGTTCGAGATATAACTCAAGTGTTTAACGGTGTTATTAATTAATAGTCAACTGTTCAATGACAATCTCTATAATAATTAAATAAGCAGAAAATTATAAAATTGCGGATGATCGAAAAGAATTTCTTTATTGATCGAAAAGAATTTCTTTATATTTTAAAAATGCACTGATTAAATAATTATTTTTTTTTTTTTTTTTGTATTTACATTTTCAAATTAAAATGAAAAACAAATCTACATAAAAACCTGTCAAAGCATTTAATGCTTTAGAATTTAGTCATACACAAATGTGTTTGAGTGTGAAATACAAGACTTTGAATTGGTAAATCTTTAACGCATTACAGAAAAGTAGGACCTTGTCAAGAAACATCAAAAAGTACCGAGAAAAATCATGGTATATGTAAACTTGATTTCCAGGTATCATGACATTCTGAAGACCTCCGCACTTACTAAGGCGAAATCATGCGTTTGATTACTGAATTATTATTAAACTGATTGCAAATCTTCTTATCCAAACCTTCGAATAATTGTGATTGTTCAACCGACGATAGCAGTCTCAGGCATTTGGAAATGATAAATTGACTAAAAAAATAGATCGTAATGTGTGCGGTAGGGTTTTGCTCCTAAATATTGGGATCTGATTGGTTTGTAATATAATAACAAGTTGTATAGTTATGTTTGAAATATGTCCATACTAACAATAGCATACAAACACCATGGTGATATAGCCCTGTTGAACGATTTTTGAGTACATTCTAATTGTTTTATATTCAGTAAAGTTACATAAACATTATTTTTTGCGTTTTGTTCTTATTGGCATATATCTCGATGTAAATATCAGAAGTTCTCTTAAATTGTTAATAGTTACTCCGCGATAATGACTACTAACTTGACTTTCTTTTGTTTGCAAAGCGTTCAAGTAACCGTTGAACGTCTGACGTCGTCTTATTTCCGATTTTCTCACTTATTTGTGTGATATATAGCATATTCAACCAAAACAAATAAATATCTATTTCTTATATCTCTAATGGAATAGAAATTAACTATTAAAAAGAAGTGAGTTGATATGCACTTTTACATCGTTTGGGCGTTCTTTGATTTATAATTTACCATTAATTTTACCAACAGAACAATTACTCATAAAGAACAACCAAATGGGTCTTTGTCAAAATTTTCATCATTGTAGGATAGTCTCATTAGTGAATTAGTGGATATCATTGTATAGGCTTATACATATTCTGCAAGTGATTTTTGGTCATTCTGTATTTACATGTTCAAATCATATGCATACTTTCACATATGTAATGTAATGATCTTATGAGGGAACGCATACATCATGGCATTTTTTAATTATTGTGATTTTCTTTTTATTTATTGTTTAATTCACCTTGTTTGCTATTTGAATAGCATTTTTAATTTACAGACAAGGATTTACACCTCAGCAAAATAAATGAGCAGAAAAAAAAACAGTAATTAACCACACGTAAAATGAAATTATCCGACGATTATAATTAATTTCAAGAAGGCTTTCATTTCCCATCTGAGTTTATCAATTGTTCAAAATAATTCAGTGTGCGATAAAACATCATGAAATATTAAAAGGGCCATACATTTTGTCATTTTTCTCTAATATTTCCGATTTATGGTTAACTTTAAGTTGACGGATCCTCAAATTTCCCATTGTTGTTTTAAGTGTTATCATATTGCAAATGATTTATAAATGAGGGTTATTTAATCATTTAGGCATACATGTGTACACCTTATAGTTGTTTGTTTTATAATTCATTAGATAGTGAAACATAGAAATGTTTATAATCGACAAAATGGTGTATTCAAATTTGATGTTATATTGCGAGTTAAAAATAAAACCATATTTGTAACAAATTGTGTAATGAAGATGACATCATCTGCTCAATGTAATGTGCCAGGATTAATTTGAATTTCCGTTAATGTGTTTATAAAGAAATAAATAATTAAACGCAATGCAAGAAAAAGAGCATGGTCATGGAATATTGGAGGATCCCTCCATGTATATGCAAATATTTTATACTTGATGACATGTCATGCGATAGCGGTTCACGGAAGAAAACAAGGGCATTATGAGGATATAATTGCCTAAAATTGACCTGCCAAAAGCTCGTATAACTTGGTAAAAATGTTATAATCTTATCTTTAAAAATATATTTATTCTGATGTACATGTATCTTCGTAAATGATATAATATCGGTTTCAATGATATTTGACCAAATGATGCTACTTACAATGGAATCGGTATGTGAATGTTAAAGTAAACATGTTTTATATCGACGTGAATAATTATTTACTTAAACAATATTGTTTATAAGAACTTCGTACGGGTTATTAAGCGCAGAAAATACAACATTAGCAAATTTGTCTAAATTAAAAAAAACAATAACATGTTATTTTTGTCTCCATAATGGTAATTTTAATTTTCCGAAGTACAATTTTACGGATTTTCCTTTTTTTATATACTATAACAAATACGTAAAAAGTTCTTTGAAATCAATTTTTTAAATCCGATGAAATTCAGTTATGATAGGAAATATGATAAAACAAGAAACATCAAAGTTTACGCAGTATCACTCTAGTTTGGAATACAATTATAAGCGACTGATAAAAGTAATAGCACGTGTCACTTGACATTTGTAACGGCGCTTTGTTTCGTGTACTCTAGTTATAAGAGTGTTACAGTTTTGAACTGGAGATAGTGTGTAGCGGCCAAATAGCTCAGTCGGTAGAACCGCGGTACGATATTCCAAGGGTCCCGGCTTCAAGTCCCGGTCAGGCTGCACATGTTTCTCTCCCTGTAACAAATGGACAAATATACACACACACAAAATAATTGCATCAATATTTGGACTATGTAATTATTCTGTCGGCATGTGCATGCCTGATTATTAATGATTTTATTGCCAGTTTGAGTCAACATACAGTTGTCATGTGATATATCAACTGTTGCCCTGATTTCATTAATAAAACCAAAATTAACGTATTATAAACTCAAATCATCTCCAATGAAGTGACACATTGATTTTCAGCAAAGTTTCAAATCTATTTAATTTATAAATAAACCTTTGGTAGGGCATTAAGCTATATGTTTATATAAAGGCACACTTTCGAATTCCTTTCCTGGGACAGCCTGTAAGCAATGAGGGTAAAGTGTCATGCTCTTCATATCAAAGTTTCAGGATTACAATACAATACCTTGTTATATTCCATATATATGCTGCAGCTCATCTATACCCCTTTATATATCACTTCATTAATCTCATTTAAGTCACGTGACTATTGATTAGTAGGCTCAAACTTAGATTGAGGAGTCTCCTATGAATAACCTTTAAAACATTATATCTTAAAATATATCAAGTCAAGTTTAGTCAGTAAATATTTATTTATCTTATAATACTGAGAATAGCACAAAGGCTCTAAAGAGCCTTTAAAGCCGACTCATAAACTACATTTCAAGACAACAGTATATATAGTAATTTAAGAAAATAATTTAAAATAACATAAGATTATGATAAATAATGTTTGTTAAATATATTATCAAAGGATACATGAAAGAACAGCATTCTTTTTTACAAGTGCATGTAAAGACATAATCTAAAATGATTAAAATACTATCCTACATAATGAAAATAAAAGAAATAATACTGTATAATGGAAATCTGAAACATGCAATATGTAATTTAGAAAGAAATTTAGTTTAGAAATGAATAAGACATATCAAACATACGAAATAAGAAAATAAGGGCGCTATGAATATATTAAAACAAGCAAAGATAAACAACAACTATAAAAAAAATACGAGACGAATAATGAATAATGTGAAATGAGTTAATCATAAAACAAACCTTGTTAAATAAACATATTTTTTGTAGAATATATTTGTAATTATCAAGAATCTGTTTTATTTCTATATTTGGAAGCGTCTTTTACTTTTTAGTGTGAATAATCATTAACATTCTGACTAAGGTCATGAAACAGACCCATTAATCCAGTAAAATGTCAAAGACATACGTGGTTTCTTTCAGCGCCTATTGTACTACTAAGTTAACCAATTATGTCGATTTGTAACTAAGTTTCGGTTACACTTACATTAACCGGTCATTACATTATTCTGTCTGAAACAAGAGCATAAACAAGAGCATAAACAATAGAACAATGGATAAACTTACGTGCTAGTAAATTCAGTTGTGTTGACACTCTGGCCGGCTGCTAAATTTTTACTCATTACAAACTTACAGTTCCAAATTCATTAAAAGACAATAACCGCACATACTAAACTTCTCGGACAATTATAGGAGGTCCATTGCCAAACAGATTTATTTTCCAATTAGAGAACTAAGACCACCAGCATGCACATGACATCTCACACGTGTTTTATACGTTACTAAAGTATGATAAACAAGATCAACAAGGAAAGCCGGCGCTCAATGAACGCAACCCCAACAACATCCAGCAACAGCTATACTAAATAGGCTTTATTTTATATGCTTCTCAATAACGTAAGTCGTTGAAATTGAAAGTGTTAACATTTCTTGTATCAGATATAATTTCTCCTATTCATATGAATAAACGTTTTAGAGGGATAGTATTGGCACACTAGAAGTTAATAATTATAGGTTATTATTTACTGTATTCCTAGAAAAGATTTCGCGCATTTTAAGTTAGCGCTTTTCGCGGTAGGCATGATTCCGCGAATCTTTGTAGCCGCGAAAATGTCACATATAACAAATCCGCGAACATTTCTGGCTTCAACCAAATAAAAACATAAATATGCAGACTATTTATTATAATCTACTTAAACAAAAAAACACAGGTTCTATAGGAATGTGTAAAGAAATATGTATGTATGTTACAGATACCAATTTGGACCCTGAAAGAAATGTCAATTATTAGTAATTATGCTTATTGACTTTATTCGCTAGTCACAGCGTATACAAAAGCATTTACAGTTTGCGAACATTGAGTGACTTTGATTACTTTTTGCTCGAAGAAGGTGTAATCCTTTGTTAACAGTACAATAGCGATCAAGTGCTACATTGATAATCAGCTGTTATGTTGTTATAATGAAAGCGATGTTTAGTCCGATACTGTGAAAACAATAACGTATTGACATTTTGAAGATAAAGTCAGTTATGATTCAAATGAAAATAAAAGCTAACTGGTCTGATTAAATCTTCCTTAATCACATAGTGCAAAAGGTAAGGAAATAAGTAAAAAGTGTTCACTGAATAACCGTCCGTGTTCAGCTAGTCAAATGATAAAAAAAGAATCGAGTAACGTAGCGCTTTAGGCGCGACTTGTCAAAAAAAGTGAAAGAATTAAAAGTACCCAACAGGCAAGGTCATACACCAAAAACGTAGCCTCCAAAAACTGTAATTAAGGCCGTAGCGACTTAGTATTCGCGGAATTCGCGGTGACTACAAATCCGCGAAAGTTTGTCTCCGCGAAAAGGTCGACGTTGTGAAAAACGCGAAATATTGTATCCGCGAACATTTCTAGGAATACAGTATGTTAGAGTTCATTAGAAGGCATTTACAAAATCATACTGGTCAAGAGTGACTGTAGAACAATGTAATGTTTGAAATTGACATTTGAAACGCGTGTACTCAAACATGTAAATTTGTCGTATAACTCATGTTATTTATGTTTATTTACTCATAAGTGCAATATGTTTACAGAAGGTCACATATATCATTTGCTATTGTCTTTTTAATTGTATATCTTAAAGTAATAGGTTTTAAACTTTTCTTCGATAAAAAATATTTGTTTCTTTAACATGAACATCAAAATATCTGTTAATTCAATCAATTTAATATTTAAAAGGTTAATTTAAGGATAATTTCGTGCATAATACGATTTAATACGGTAAAATCTCATTCGTTTAAGAGCATGCCTGTGCTGTTTCAGAATCAATTTAATTCCCATACAGGACGCGTCTTGTACTTAAATACAATGAATAAATGTTAACTTATAGCGCTTTAATCAGACACTATAAGTCTGTAAAATGTAGGAGAACATGTGGGAGACATCCTAGATAACTTCCAACGCCTACTGTGCTTACTATATAATTTTGTATGGTTTGCAATGTACTTTAGACATTGACTGACAATCTGTCATATTAATTAACCTTAATTTCAATAAAGTACATGTATATCATTTTTGGGGGACCATATATGCCGCTTTTCACAGAATAACAAGTATCAGCAACATTGGAAGCAGTGTGTCCATAAGTGTATATTGTTATGCAAAGATGCTGTAATCTTAATTCTCTGCATAAGGTGAACGTGCAACACAATAATTATTGTGCCCTGTTGGACTATATTAAGGCTCACATTTTAACAACTTTAGCACCAAAGCTAAATACCTCATGTTCATATCAACGATTAAAGCAATGTTACAAATTATGTCTCTGTAACAGTACAAAGACAAAGCATGCAATCTGCACCAGTCTTCTGAAAATTTAGATATATGGAACATTCAAAGTTGTGAAGAATTGAAGTACATGTAGTTCTCATCAGTCATTGTTGTAACCGCTTAAAACAGAATGTCAGATTATCATGTTTTCTGTCCGTTTGCCCTTCTGCTTTGCAAAAACAGTCCCATGCGTAAATTAAATAACAATGTTAAAACAGTCAATAGAAGAGTTAAAAAGCTAATATCTGAAAAATTAACACATAATCTGCTGAAAGGAAACAGCTGTCGTGATTTAATTACACTTCTGGGTTTGTATGATAATTTATTTAATTAAAAAATACTCTAAAAGCAGTACATTATCCTGTAAATGAGCTCACTGCGATTTAAAACCCGTTAGAGATGAACAGGCCCAATCAAACCGAGTGTGCAGCATTTCCGATTTTGTCGTTTTGGACGTTCTTTAGGGATTCTATTTCTCTTTATTTTATTATCTGGTTATTCTTATTAACTTTAAAAGATTGGAACGGATATCATTTTCTTTCAATAAATGTTTTGCAATTAGTCTTTTTTGGAATAAAGTGGAACATGAATTTATCTGTTGGATTCTTTATATGGGAACACATAAATAATGGGAATTTTAATTGTTATGATTTTTTTAATATTATTTTTCTTTTGTCAATTTACCTTGTTTGCTATTTGTATAACATTTTTAACTTACAGACAAGGATTTACACCTTAGCAAAATAAATGGGCAAAACCAGCAATTAACCACACATTAATTATCATTAATTTTTAGAAGGCCTTTTTGTTCTCATCTGATGTCATCAATTTTCAAATGTATTCAGTGGGCCATAAAATAGCATGAAATATTAAAAGGGACATATATTTAAATAATAATAATAATTCCGATTTATGGTTAACCTTATGTTAGTGGAGCGTCAAATTTTCCATGGATGCTTTAAGTGTTATCATTTTTCAAATGGTTAAAAATTGAGGGTTATTTAATAATTAGGTATACATGTGTATACATTATTGTTGTTTATTTTATCATTCGTTAGATAGTGAAACATAGAAATGTTTATTATCGATAAAATGATGTTTTCTATTTTGGTGTTATGTGGCGGGTTAAAAAAATAAAACCATAGTTACATGTATAACGAATTGTTTAATGAAGACGACATCATCTGCTCATTGTAAATGTACCAGGATCCGTAAGTGTGTTCATAAAGAATTAAATACTTCAATGCAATGCAAGAAAAGGAGTATGATCATGAAATGCTTAAGCATCCCACTATGCAAATATTTGATACTTGATGATTTGTCATTTCTTTCAGTGTGTATTAATTGCGATATCGGTGGTTCACTGAAATGACACCGGGGCATTATGAGGAAAGTGACATGTCCACAGCTCATTTAACTTGGTAGAAAATGTCATAATCTTATCTTTAAAAATATATTTATTTTGATGTACATGTATGTTTGTAAATGATATCATATCTGTTTTAATGATATTTGACCAAATGATGCTACATAACATGGAATACAGTATGTGAATGTTTAAGTTAACATGTTTTACATCGAAGTCAATAACAAATAATTAATCAAAACAATATTGTTAATAAGAACTTTTAACAAAATAGTATAGTTAAAGCCTTCTTGAAAATTAAATATATACGGCAGAATCGGTTATTTTATTTTACGTGTGATTATTTGCTGGTTTTTGCCCATTTATTTTGCTGAGGTGTAAATCCTTGTCTGTAAGTTAAAAATGTTATTCAGATAGACAAATAAATTAATAAAATTTAAAAAAAATTATAACAATTAAAATTCCCATGATTTATGTGCTCCCTTATAAAACAATTCATTTTATTGTCCCCCGCCTTTTCCAAGAAAAAGGGAGATATAGAAATAGGCTCCGTCCGTCTGTCCGTCCGCTCTCACGAGACAGTAATAATGTGGCTAGAGGGACAATAAGTAACTGTTCTTTCTCTTTGATGTCATTCATTCCGTAATGCTTTTATGTGGTTATTTTCTTTTGTGTGGCTAAAAAGAACAATGGAGAGAACAATAGAGTAGCCACATTATTAATGTCCCGTTAGAAAGTCTGTCTGTCCGAGCAAATATTTTGGGTTTAGGGGCTATATAACAGTAAAGAGAACAAAAGAGAACAATAGGTTCATTCCGTGATCATAGGGTTTATGGGCTAGTAGCCCTTAAGAAAACAAAGAAAATAACAAAGAAAATAGCCCCTAAACCCAAAATGTTGGAACGTCCGTCCGTCTTTCCGTCCGTCCGTCACACTTTTGTGTCCGGTCCATAACTTTGTCATTTATCAAAGGAATTTGAAATAACTTTTGTTTGTTATAATAAGACTATGTGTTAATAAGACGATGTGTCATGCGAACAACCAAAACCCTACCTCCAGGGTCAAGGTCGCACTTGCTCATTCAAGGTCAACATTGTCTATTTGAGGGTATATGTCGTTTCCGGTCCATAACTTTTTTTATCTTTGAAGGGATTTTTTAAAATACTTGCCACAATTTTTCACAATAATAAGACGATGTGTCATGCCCAAAAGCCGGTCACCTACCTCCAAGGTCAAGGCCACACTTGGATGTCAAAGATTAACATAGTCTGTTAAAGGGTATATTTTGTATCAAGTCCATAACTTTTTTGAAAATACTTGGCACAAATAGTCACTATAATAAGATGATGTGTCATGCACAACACCTGCATCCCTACCTCCAAGGTCAAGGACACACTTAAAGGCAAAAAATTAACATAGTCTGTTATAGGGTATATTTGTGTCCGATCTAGAACTTCTTCAGAGTTCGAGGGATTTTGATATATCTTGGCACAAATAGTCACAATAATAAAACGATATGTCAAGTATAACACCTGCACCCCTACCTCCAAGGTCAAGTTCACACTTAGAGGTCAAAGGTTAACAGAGTCTCTTATATGGTATATTTTGTGTCCCGTCCATAAGTTCTTCATAGATCAAGGGATTTTGAAAATACTTGGCACATATAGTCACAATGATAAGATGATATGCCATGCGTAACACCTGTGTCCCTACCACCAAGGTCAAGGTCAAACTTAGAGGTCAAAGATTTACATAGTCTGTTATGAGGTTTATTTTGTGTCCAGTCCATAACTTTTTTATAGATCAAGGGATTTAAAAGATATTTTGCACAAATAATCACAATAATAAGATGTCAGGCGCAAAACATGCGTCCCTACCTCCAATTTGATCAATACCTTGTTTCCTACATTTATTATATTCAGGGCATATGTCTTTTTCTGATTTGGAGAACTTTTTGTTCTATAGCCAAACATAGATGTTTAAGTAGTAAGGTATTTGCATAAGAACAATCCATATTCATGTCTTTTCAAGGAGAGGTTCTTCTTATCGCATGTTTAAGAGGTAACAATTGCGTACTTTTACATGTTAGATACCCGTAGTTAAAAACACCACACGCACCTAATAAATTGACTAACTTATGCGTTATAAAAAATTATTGATTGACCTTGGATGTCATTCTGTATCTCTTGTAGATAATTAATTGAAAAAACTGTCGATCCAAATCTCTGGGATCCGTTTTACTTTTAATTGATTGCCCTCCATGTACTGAGGTCTTATTGTTAAACTGTGAGTATCGATATTTTTTGCCTACTAAAAAGTTGCATTTTACGTATATCCTGTATATATACGCATACAATTTATTTCTATATGAATCCTACTGAATGATAAATAATTAAAACCGTTTATTCAAACAACTCGTGTCTAGTTAACATTGTACTGACTGGACATTTAAGTCATTCTCTCATGCGCCTTCGGAACATGCTCTTCGTTGAGAGACACAGAGCTTCGGCAGATGATTAAACACTTGATGCTACGTGTAAGACGTAAGGTTGTATGGAAGACCTAAAACCCGGGTTAACACGATTTTCTCGAATGGAACCAGCTACCGACGCCCTGACTGAAGCCGATGGCAATGGTTCTGTAGGGATACCTGTACCTGCTTCATTTTTGGCACAGGTAACTGTACGTTTAAGTACCCATTGATAGCTGTGTAGATTACTACTTTCAGCTCAAAATTTATTTCTTTGGTTAATACTCTGTGGAAATTGCAGAGAGATAAATAATTACCATTTTGTGCCTAAAAATAAAAGTTTTAAGGGTATAAATGGTGACACGCCCGGAATCTTCTTGCGCCTCAACCGGCGGATTGACCCTAATTAAACGCAGACTACAGACAGAAGAACGGAACATACACCCTGTCGTTTAAAGTGTTTAATATTGATATAAAACAAACCTAGCATCATTTATAGAAATGTATATTAACTGTGGAGATCATGTCCAAACCTCAATCAAGAAATAAAAGAGAAATAATAATCTCAGATACCCGACACCCGACAAAGCAGCATAAGTTGTTTTCGCAATTTTTAATGATATCTTTTTTAACAGTCTTAATTTTAACTGTCTCTCTCTCTCTCTCTCTCTCTCTCTCTCTCTCTGTCTGTCTGTCTGTCTGTCTGTCTCTCTCTCTCTCTGTCTCTCTCTCTCTGTCTCTCTCTCTGTGTCTCTCTCTGAAACAAAAAGATAAACAAGAGAACAATGGATAAACTTACATGCTAGTAAATTCATTCATGTTGACACTCTGATCGGCTGCTCTATTTTTTATTAATTACAAAACTTACAGTTCCAAATTCATTACAAGACAATAACCGCACACTAGAAGTTAATAATTATAGTTTAGTATTTATGTTAGAGTTCATTAGAATGCATTTACAAAATCATACTGATCAAGAGTGATTGTATAACAATGTAGTGTTTGAAATTGATATTTGAAATGTGTCTCCTCCAACATGTTAATTAACTCATGTTCTTTATGTTTATTTACTCATAATGCAATATGTTTACAGAAGGTCACATATATCATTTGCTGTTGTTTTTTTTAATTGTATATCTTAAAGTAATAGGTTTTAAACTTTTCTTATCTATATTTCTATTTTAATGAAAATCGATAAGAAAAATATTTGTTTCTTTAACATGAACATCAAAACATCTGATAATTCAATCAATTTAGTATTTAAAAGGTTAATTTAAGGATAATTTTGTGCATAATACGATTTAATACGGTAAAATCTCACTCGTTTAAGAGTATATCTGTGCTGTTTCAGAATCAATTTAATTCCCATACAGGACGCGTCTTGTACTTAAATACAATGAATAAATTTTAACTTATAGCGCTATAATCAGACACTATAAGTCTGTAAAGTGTAGGAGCAAATTTTGGAGACATCCTAGGTAACTTTCAACGCCCACTGTGCTTACTGTATAATTTTGTATGGTTTGCAATGTACTTTAGACATTGACTGACAATCTGTCATATTAACCTTAATTTCAATAAAGTAAAGCAAAGACAAAGCATGCAATCTGCATCAGTCTTCTCAAAAATTAGATATATGGAACATTCAAAGTTGTGAAGTATTGAAGTACATGTAGTTCTCATCAGTCATTGTTGTAATCGCTTAAAACAGAATGTCAGATTATCATGCTTTCTGTCCGTTTGCCTCTTTGCTTTGAAAACAATCCCATGCGGAAGTCAAATAACAATGTTAAAACGGTCAATAGAAGAGTTAAAAAGCTAATATCTGAAATATTATCACATAATCTGCTGAAAGGAAACAGCTGTCGTGATTTAATTACACTTCTGGGTTTGTATGATAATTTATTTAATTAAAAAAGTACTCTAAAAGCAGTACATTATCCTGTAAATGAGCTCACTGCGATTTAAAACCCGTTAGAGATGAACAGGCCAATCAAACGGCGTATGCAGCATTTTCGATTTTGTCGTTTTGGACGTTCTTTAGGGATTCTATTTCTCTTTATTTTATTATCTGGTTATTCTAATTAACTTTAGAAGATTGAAACGGTAATCATTTTCTTTCAAATTAGTCTTTTTACATGAATTTATCTGTTGGATTCTTTATATGGGAACACATAAATAATAGGAATTTTAATTGCTATGATTTTTTAATATTATTTTTCTTTTGTCAATTCACTTTGTTTGAAATTTGAATAACATTTTTAACTTACAGACAAGGATTTACACCTCAGCAAAATAAATGGGCAAAACCAGCAATTAACCACACGTAAAATAAAATTATCTGCCGATTATAATTAATTTCAAGAAGGCTTTTTAGTTCTCATCTGATGTCATCAATTTTTCAAAATTATTCAGTGGGCCATACAACAGCATAAAATATTAAAAGGGACATAAATTCTGTCATGTTTCTGATATTTCAGATTTATGGTTAACTTTAAGTTAATGGAGCGTCAAATTTCCAATGGATGTTTTAAGTGCTATCATATTGCAAATGGTTAATAAATGAAGGTTATTTGATTATTTAGGCATACATGTATATACCTTATAGTTGTTTGTTTTATAATTCGTTAGATAGTGAAACATAGAAATGTTTATAATCGATAAAATGATGTATTCAATGTTGATGTTATATGGCGGGTTAAAAAAATAATACCATAGTTACATATATAACAAATTGTTTAATGAAGATGACATCAACTGCTCATTGTAAATGTACCAGGATCTGAAAGTGTGTTCATAAAGAAATAAATACTTCAACGCAATGCAAGAAAAGGAGCATAATCATGGAATGCTTGAGCATCCCACTATGCCTATACAAATATTTGATACTTGATGATATGTCATTTCGTTTAGTGTGTATTAATTGCGATAGCGGTTCAATGAAAGAACACCAGGGCATTATGGGGAAAGTGACATGTCCAAAGCTCATTTAACTTGATAGAAAATGTCATAATCTTATCTTTAAAAATATATTTTGATGTACATGTATGTTTGTAAATGATATCATATCGGTTTTAATGATATTTGACCAAATGATGCTACTTAACATGGAATACAGTATGTGAATGTTTAAGTAAATATGTTTTATATCGAAGTCAATAATAATTAACTAAAACAATATTGTTAATAAGAACTTTTAATAAAATAATATAGTTAAAGCTTTCTTGAAGATTAATTATAATCGGCAGATAATTTCATTTTACGTGTGAATAATTGCTGGTTTTCGCCCATTTATTTTGAGAGGTGTAAATCCTTGTCTGTAAGTTAAAAATTTTATTCAGATAGACAAAAATAATAATAAAATTCAAAAAAAAATCATAGCAATTAAAATTCCCATGATTATGTGCTCCATTATAAAACAATTCATTTTATTAATTGTGATATGATTCTCAGTAAAGGATATTTTAATGTGAGATTTGATGTCAAGTTACACTCGGACAGAGGGAAAAATCTTAAAGAAAAATAAAATAAAATACGGATATCCGAAAACATTTCATCAATACCGGTAATTGAAACCTTGTTTCCTACATTTATTATGTTCAGGGCATATGTCTTTTTCAGATTTGGAGAATTTCCTGTTCTATAGCCAAACATAAATGTTTTAGTAGTAAGGTGTTTGCATGAGAACAATCCATATATATGTCTTTTCAAGGAGAGTTTCTTTTTTATCGCATGTTTAAGAGGTAACAATTGCGTACTTTTACATGTTTCATTCCTGTTGTTATTTTATTAGATACCCGTATCTACAAACACCGCACACGCACATAATAGATTGACTAACTTAAGCGTTATAAAAAAAATATTGATTGACCTTGGATGTCAGTCTCTAACTCTTGTAGATAATTCATTGAAAAAAACTGTCGATCCAAATCTCTGGGATCCATTTTACTTTTGATTGCCCTCCATGTACTGAGCTCTAAGTAGTTTGGGTCACGGTGTTTTATGCCCCCTAACAAGTAACATTGTTGCATTTAACGTATATCCTGTATAGAACTTAAATAAATACGCATACCATTTATTTCTACATCACGCCTATTGAATGATTAAGGATTAAAACCGTTTATTTCAACAACTCGTGTCTAGTTAACATTCCACTGATTATATATTTAAGTAATTCACTCATCCGCCCTCTGAACATGCTCTCCGTTGACAGCCACATAGCTTCGGTAGACTTGATGCGACGTCTGTCGGTATGTAAGACCTAAAACCCGGGGTAACAAGATTTTCTTGTATGGAATCAACTACCGATGCCCTGACCGAAGCCGATGACAGTGGGCTGACTGTACCTGCTTCATTTTTGGCACAGGTAACTGTACGTTGAAGTACACAATAATAGCTGTGTAGATTACTACTTTTGGCTAAAAATTTATTTCTTTGGTAAATTCTCTGTGAAAATGGCAGATAGATAAATAATTAGTTTTTTGTGCCTAAAAATAAAAGCTTAACGGGCATGAGTGACATGTCCGGAATCTTCTTGTGCCTCAGCCAGCGGATTGACCCTAATTTAACACAGACTATAGACAGAATAAAGGAACATATACCCTGTCGAAATCTTTAAAGTGTATCCTTTTATAAGTTTAATATGGATATGAAACAACATTAGCGTAACGACATCATTCATAGAAAATAGATAATATAATAATCTCAGATTCAGCAACACCTGACAAAGCATTAACCGTTTTCGCATTTTATTTTATCAAATATGTTTAATGATATCTTTTTTTCTTTCTTTTTTTTTTGAAACAAAAGTCTTACAGTTCATCCGGCATTTTGCATCATCTTCATATCAAAGAGACACAATACCTTGTGATAACCCATATATATAATGCAACTCATTTATACTCATTTACATACCACTTTAATATTCTCATTTAAGTCACGTGACTATTGAACATAGCTTGAGGAGTCTCCTATGAATAACATTTAAAACATTATGTCTTTAAATATGTCAAGTAAAGTTTAGTCAGTTAAGAGAATAGCACACAGGCTCTAAAGAGCTTTTAAAGCCGACTCATAAACTACATTTCAAGACAACGGCATATAAAGTACCTTAAAAATATGGTAAAATAACAAAAGATTATGACAAATAATGTTTAGTAAATACATAGTGAAAGCGTACATGAAAGAACAGTATTTTCTGTTACAAATACATGTAAGACATAACCTAAAATGATTAAAATACTGTACTGTATAATGGAAATCTGAATCATACAGTATGTAACTTAGAAAGAAATCTAGATAATGAATGAAAAAGACATATCAAAAATGCGAAATAAGAAAATAAGTGCGTCATAATTATATTAAAACTAGCAATGATAAACATTTATTAAGTAATACGAGACGAACAATGAATAATGTGAAATGAGTTAATCATAAAACATATCTTGTAAAATAAACATATTCTATTGTGTATAATATAATTGTAATTATCAAAGAATCTGTTTTATTTCTATCATGGAAGCGTATTTTACTTTTTGGTGTGAATAATCAGTAACGTTCAGTCAAAGGTCTGAAACAGACCTATTAAACCAGTAAAATGTCAAAGACATACGTGGTTTCTGTCAGCGCCTATTGCACTACTAAGTTAACAAATTTGTCTATTTGTAACTAAGTTTCGGTTACACTTACACTAACCGATCATAAACAATAGAACAATGGATAAATTAACATGCTAGTAAATTCATTTATGTTGACACTTTGATCGGCTGCTCAATTTCAATATCTCGCAATTTTGCAATCATTACAAAACTTTAGTTCCAAATTCATTTAAAGACAATAACCCAATACTAAACATTCATTTTGTTCAAGTATAGTAAGTCCATTGCGGAAAAAAAAAGATTGTTTTTCCAAACAGAGAGTCAAGACCTTTAGCAAACACATGACATTTCACACGTTTTTCATACTAATTATACTAAATAGGCTTTATTTTATAGGCTACTCAATAAAGCTAGTACATTGAATTAAAAGTGTTTAAATTTCATGCATCAGATATGATTTCTCCTATTCATGTGGAGGGATAGTATTGGTACACTAGAAGTTATTAATTATAATTATAAGTTAGTATGTAATTGTTCATTAGAAGGCATTTACAAAATCAGACTGGTCAAGAGTGGTTCACTAATGAACTCTGTATTAAAATTGACATTTGAAACGTGTCCCTTCTTACAAGTTAATTTGTAGTTGAACTGTATTATTATTATTATTATTATTATTATTATTATGTTTTAAAAATTGATTACTAAAACTTAATGAAGTCATATTTATGGATTTTAAACTTTTCTTAATGTAATTCGGGAAAAAATGGAAATCGATAAAAAATGGAAATCGATAAAAAAAAATATCTGATAAATCAATCACAGTCAATATCTGAAGGGTTCATTTAAGGAAATGTTTGTGTATAAAACGGTTGAATAACGGTAAGATCTCTGTAGTTAAAGAGCATGTCTGTGCTGTTTCAGAATCAATTTAATTTCCATACAGGACGCGTCTTGTACTTAAGTACAAAGAATAAATGACAACATATCAGGCAAACGCTGTAAAACAGACACAATAAGTTAGTAATGTGGGAGAAAATGTGGGAGACATTCTAGGTAACTTTCAACGCCTACTGTGCTTATATTGTATAATTTTCTTTTGTTTGTAATGTACATGTACTTTAAACATTAACATTTTATTTTCATACTATGATACTAATAAAAAACATGTTTATCATTTTTGGGAGACATTATATTCCACTTATAGCGTAATCTTAATTCATGGTATAAGGTGAACTTGCAACATAATTGTGCCGTGTTGGACTATATTAAGTCTCAGAAAAGTATTCATTTCATTTAAATCAAATCCCAGTAACTGATGAACAGTTCTAATCCCGCTTAAATAATTACGAATACTAGACACTGATTTAAAAGAACGACTCAGAAATTGAGAATATAATTGAAGAGCGTTTGTAGTGGCAGGTAAATATCATAATTTGAAATACATGGAAAATAACATTAACGATTCCCACTGAATTTTTAAATTATTTCTACTACCTTCAGCATATGCTGAAATAGTTGACAGTTTCAACTCAGACTTGAGAGTCTTCAACTGTAGATCTACAAAAAGACATGAAAAGAAAAATTACCAATCATTAACAAAAACAAAATCTTGATCCACCACCTCACAATACTGTAAATAAAATCCAGTTGTTAACTGGAAAATTCATCTGTGAATTTATCATGCTGAGACCAACGAGACAAACAATCAGAGATACGATTTTCCATACTTGACAAATGAACAGCTCTTATTTTACATTGAGATTTGGCTGTTAAAAACAAATTTCTCTGAAACCATCCTGTAACATTGAACATCTGGCTCATCCAGAATTCAAGATTGATCATACTGCCTCATTTTCAAAATTTTTAGGTTTACGGCGTAACTTTTTGTTCTTTCGTTAATCGTTGATAGTAATTGGATCAAATTTGTAGCATCTTGAACAGATGATTTTTTTACCAAAGTTACTTTTTCACCGCGATTTTGATGACTGAATTGCCTCACCATTTCTGAACATCTTCTTTCTTCTGAGCAATTTGTCTCCTTAACATCTCTGCCTCGGACATGTGTTCTTTCAACTGTCTTTCCTCTTGATGTAGAGCGTGTACCTCTTTCCTCATCTCCAGAATATCTGGGCCAATTGCACCCTCCGCATCCTGATTATCCGAATTCACTTCGTCTTCAGGTTTGAATATTAATTCCGCTGAATCTACGTCTCCAGACAACAATTTAAGGTCGGTTATGTGCCCTTGTGACCAGAAGGATTCTTCTTCCTCTTCTCCGACACCATCGTTGAGTAATGTATAATCAACCCTTTGTCCTCTTTGTGGTAAGGACTTCTTCTCTCCTTGGAAGACATGATAACCTCCACTGTCCTTGAAAATGTTCACACGTGCAGAGAAATATGTGCACGTTTTGTTTTATAACAAAACGAAGATTATGTAAATATTTCCGAAAAATCCTCTCAGTTAGTGTGTTCTAACTGACTTATAGGGTAATATACCAGTCTATATAATAAATTAAAAAATTTCAACTAAATGAAAATATCAAGGATCGTTTCTTTATTTTTAAAACATGTGATCTCTGTGTCAACGAAATACAGAATGACCAAAATGTCCAGGAAATTAAAGGACAAAAATATTTATCAAAATAATCCACATTTTAACAACTTTAGCATCAAAGTTAAATATCTCATGTTCATATGCACGAAGTAAGCAATATTACAAATAATGTCCCTGTAACAGTACAAAGACATAGCATGCAATGTTCATCAGTCTGGTAGGAACAAATATATGGAACATTCAAAGTGGTGATGAATAGTAGCTGTTATTATTACTTATTGTTGTGACCACTTAAAAATAGAATTAACAGATTATGGATTTTTCAGTCCCTTTTCCATTTCGCTTTGAAAACGTCTTTTGCGACAAGTCAAATAACATATAGAAGAGTTAAAGAAGCGGGATGACTGAATCTAATATATTGAATAAACACAGATAGTTTGCTTGAAGAAGACAGATGTCGTGTTTGATAACACGCAAAAATCCATTCCATAAAAAATACTCTAAAGTACATGTAGTACATTATCCATTAAATGCGCTCACTGGGATTTTAAAATCCATCTAATTATTTGGTTATTCTAATTAACTTTAAAAGATACCATTTCCTTTTAATAAAATACTTGAAATGAGTTTTTTTGGGAGAATGTATATGCTGGATTTATATATTTTCATTACAATTTTGAAGCTACAATCCTAAAAAAAAACAAAATCGCCAATTATAGGTGTTTTTTTTTTGTTGTTGTTGTATTAGACATCTTTAAGTTAAAAATTATTAGAGACGCATTTAATTATTTAGTCATATTATAATTAAGAAGCGATGTGTAGGCAAGTGAAATATATTTCTATAAAAAGTGGTTCCTTAACGCATTACAGGAAAGGAGGACTATGTCAAGAAACATTAAAAAGTGCACGGAAAGTATAATGGTGTATTTTTTTTACAAAATTTACAATCATCATGACAGTCTGATTTACAGTAAATCCTTAGTGAGAACAGGAACACCCCCGCACTTAGTAAGATGAAACCCTATGTTTAGTTATGGAAGAACTTGAACCGATAATAAATCTTTCTATCTAAACTCTTGCATAATTATGATTGTTCAATCGGATATAGCAGTCTCAGACATTTGGTAATAATAAATTGACTAAGAAAATAGATATTGATGCCAGGGATATGGTTTAACCGCTAAATACAATACTGGGATCTGACTGGTTTACATAATGATGTGCTGTATGAAATATGTCCATACTAGCAATTACATGCAACACACTACAATCAAATGTCAAAATTTACCATGGTTAATAACAAGATCTTTAATACCTCTAATTGAATAGAAATTAACTATTATAAAGCGCACGTTTTCGTCGTTTAGGTGTTCTTTGGTTTATAATTGAACATTTATCATTAAACCATTTATTTCACACCTTATAAAATATAACCACGTGATGTTCTGTTGGATGCAATCTTATCACTTTAACCTCATTTTCTTTTCCAGAGTCCAAGAAGTCCGAATTGTCTAATCCTTATCGCACCCTATATATCTTCATTTTAATTTCTAGAGTCCAAAAAGTTCATATCAAATCCATATCGCATTCCATGGTCTAGTTTTATATTATTTAGTCCGAAATCAAATGCATATCATACTTCATATAGCCTTGTTTTGATTTTCGAGGGTCCAAAAATCGATATCAAATCCTTATTGTAATTAAAGTAAAAAAGTTCTTTCAAAATGTCAAAAATGTTCGTATCGAATAAAGAGATCGTTGATAACAATACTGATCAAATTGGACTCGTACGCAGCTGCAAAACCTATATCAGACTCGACTAGCGCCTAGTCCAATATAGTTTTTTTTTTCAGTTCTTTACTCGACCAATGGAATTCAGAATTGTACTCAACAATGTATAATAACTTCATGTTATTTAACGTATAAATCAATCACTTTACTAAGTGTATAAGACCACCGAATAGGTCTTGGTCAAAATTATCTTTATTGTCGGATGGTCTCATTAATGAATTAGGTTATTGTTGCCTAGGCTTTGATATTTTATGCAAGTGATCCGTTTTATGGTCATTTTGTATTTACAAGTTCGAAACATATGCATTATTTAAAATATATGAAAAACATGTAATGGTATTTGATCTTATGAGAACAGAACATAATTCTGGGGAAATTTTGATTATTATGATTATTTTTTCAATCCCTCTTCTTTGCTTATTGGATAACATATTCACCTAACATAAAATGAGCCGCGTCATGACAAAACCAACGTAATGGGTTTGCGACCAGCATGGATCCAGACCAGCCTGCGCATCCGCGCAGTCTGATCAGGATCCATGCTGTTCGCTTACAAACCCTTTAACACGTAGAGAAATTGATAGCGAACAGCATGGATCCTGATCAGACTGCGCGGATGCGCAGGCTGGTCTGGATCCATGCTGGTCGCAAACCCATTATGTTGGTTTTGTCGTGACGCGGCTCAAATATTTACACCTGAACAAATTAAATGCGTAAGAAGCAACAATTAACCACATGTAAAAAATAAAACGTGACATCATCTACTTGATATAAATAGATTATAGTATCTAACATTTCTCTTGATTTTCTTTTCAAATCTTAGGGATAATAATAGTTTTAGCCCAGTACATGTACATTGTATTTGATTTGGTGTGGAATTATTTATAGGTTACACGATATCTACGTTTACACATTTTAAGTCCTAGTTTTATGAAGTAACCGTTGACAAATTCTTAAAATGGCTCAAGCTTTGAGGGTATTATAACCTCTTAAATTCATCTGACTATTGCACTGAATGCAATTAATGTTGAATCTTTACATGTGCAAAAAAATTACAATATTATACAATGATTTCACAGCAGACATAAACATTATACCTTCAGCTCACCAAACATAAATTAATACGAATTAATACTATTCGAAATGTCAAATGTGTGTTTCATATCGTATGTGACTTAACGTAATATAAGTCTCATTACCAAGTCTAAGTATGAATTGTGTGATGTTTCAGAATCTATTTATTTCCATACAGGAAACGTGTTGCGCTTAACACGCTGAATAATCGTTTCAAGTTTCCGGCAAATGCCGTAAAACAGACACATTAAGCCAGTTATTGTCAAAGACAAACATGGTAACCCTCAGCGCTTTCAGCGCCAAGTGAATCAACTCTGTCGTTTCGTAACTTAATTGTACTTGAGATATTAACCGGTCATTCCATCCTTATATTGTGTGACACAAAAGAATGTAGACAACTGCCACCAAGAATTAGCTGCTGTAAAGTGATTACCTTATAACAGGTGTGAAAAAGGTCATTCTCAAATATTTGCTCATTTGTTTATGCCAAATGTTGCACAAAACGTCATGTAATGCTTACATTTCCAGGTTGAAATAATATTTACCTCAAGTTTGTGACGTACCTTAATGCTTCTTTTATTTTTCAACATACTTGTATTTATTGTTTTATAATAATTAATTAACTGCCTTATCACATGTACTTGTTTAGCATTGTAGCACTCCTTTCCACAAGATATAATTTTCAATCTGAGAAACCATACCATGCCTTTCTAAATATGTCAAAATAAAGCAAGACTTGACACATACGACGTAGTTAAGTTATTATAGAATGTATCTTACTAGACATTGAATGTTTTATATTATTTCTATACATTAAAGGTGAGTAGTTTTTTTCTCATAATAGATTACAGCTAGTCTCAAATGAATTGTGCACGTTTTAACACAATCATGAGTCATTTTATTTGTTGTAGTACATTGATTGGCAGATACGTATGTACAGAAAACGTGAATGAAATATCTCTTTAATAAATCTATTAGTATTGATCTATAAGTCAATACTTCTTCTCAAGTCAGCACATCAGAGTGCAGCTTATTGCCTTAGGTCTGTTTGGAAATAATTAACTATAAAAAGTTTAATGTAAATCAGTATTTTTACCGTTGAACACGTCACGTCACGGTCTTTAACGGGAATTGGCAATGAGAAATGTTACAACTTAATTTCTGTCTGTCCTTTAGGTAACTTTCGTCACTAATTTTGGATTCAAATTTTGATTGGCTACATCCTTAAGGACATTGAACTTCATAATGTGGCTTCATAGATATGGTTGAGGGCATGAATTGAACGGATTCATTTCTTATGAATCATTTGCTTTACTGTACATAAAAGACCGATGGACATCATTTTAATGATAAAAATAATAACATCTGTTCAGATTTTCAGATCAAATACTCAAATAGTTTAACGCAAGTTTGTGTACTGTATACATGTATTATAACGTTACTTTCTACATTTTTGTCATTGTCGCCAATACTATCTTTGATAATAAACATGATGTTTGAATGTCTGCCTTTTACATCTAAAATGTTACAAAACTTTTCGTTGATTACAATTAGTACGTCACTGCCTCTTATTTCATGGTTCACATATCAGATCAAATCTTTATTTTCACATCGACATTTAGCATTATGAGACTGAACTGTAAACAACACTGCGTGTTAAGGTTCCGTTACAATCCGGCCGTATCTTCCTTATTTTAAATTCAGGTACTTTAAATGCATTGTGGTGGTCTCTTTATTGCAGCTAATAACACATTTTTTTCTTTCCAATATCATATCAAATATCTGCCAGGAATAATTATTATACCGCCTTACTCTATCTACTTTAAGAGAAATCTATTGTAGTGACTCCCCCGCTCTTATTTGAGGAAAATCAATTTTTCAATTATTTCCCCGAATTTCTCTGTCTGATCTCTCCGGTGATTAAAGATTGCCTCTCATTTTGTTTCTGCAGAAATGAAAACTGACATTTTATTTGAGAATTCTGAATATTAGACTGCAGCACGCCTCTTTCATGTCTTTTAAATGAAACTTTATCTTTTATCATTAACTGAAAGATAAAATATATTCCGAATGTAATATTTCAAGGCATGCGTTCTCCCTAAATTTTGTATACTATATTGTATATAGGCAAAACTTACTTACAGTAATGTTTTGTAAGTTGTGTATGTAGTACAATAGAATGACATCAGAACTGTGTTCATTTCGACTTAGAGACAGTGATCATTATGTGAATAGCTCTATAAAGTGCCTTGTCCATAACACTCGGATAATTATATAATATATATTTGTTACATTTGAGCCATGTCACTGCTAATTATGAAAACTTACCTAACTTTGATAATGCTAAAGGCATCGTTAAGCAAAAACCATGTGGCTTTTCTTCTTCACAAATTAAGCAGGGTAACAGTTAATTGGCAGAAAATATTTAAGAAAGTATTAATTAAAGGAGGGAAATAATTTCATTAATTCCGAATGTTACTTTTTTGAACAACCGTGATTTGACCAAGGTCATCAAGTTTAATTGAATGCACGTGTTGAAACATTAGATAGTCACAGTGAGGGCACTGTGATAATGAGTTAGGAACACTGATCATGAGTCGTTATAATAATAATAAATGTATAAAAATATAAAACCAGAATCAAATAGAATTATATTTGAATGACTCTGCTGAAATTCAAGATTGTAGATATCTATCATTTTCAAATATTTATTTATTTATTATTTATTTATTTATTTATTTATTTATTTATTTATTTATTTATTTATTTATTTATTTATTTATTTATTTATTTATTACAAAGTAGTAAAAAGGGAACGGGTCGTTCTGAAGTGCAAAGAAGATTGACTAAGTTTATAAAATGTACACCTTTTCGCAGGTCACGAAAAACAGATATGGAAAAAAGATCTAAAACTTCATAATACCAATGGCTACGATACAGTTAATGAATCTTTTATTTAATGAATTTTAGTGTGTCTTAAACAAGAAATAATGAGATAGATCTAGCACTAGGCTACTCGATCCTGGATCAAGATGGCAATACAATTTATAAATCTGTCATTACATGGGCGTTCGTTTACACCGTGAAAGAGGGTGCGGTTACAAAATCTATTATCATTATTTTACATTTTAAGTGCAACACTCTATTATAATTGTATGTCTAATTACTAAGGAAGATGTTTCCACATGCAAGATTAAAATACACGTGCGCACGCACAATATTTAATTGAATTTAGCTGTACGTGTTATTTAGATTATCGGCTTTTGAAAACGCACGTCCAGAGGCAATACTGTTATGACTGTAGCCATTATATATGATGGATTCTGGCACATAAAACGTGACACACGCCACATGTAGTATTCTCAACATGTTTTATGAATTTAAACAATGGTTAATAGATACTGTACAGGCGGTGTATTTTTATATAGATCTTTGGATAGGCATGTGGACATTCGTGAACATAAAGGCATGTGGACATTCGTGAACATAACAAAATACATTACATGCGATTAGCTTAAGGTCTTTATTATAACATATATATATGTCTGGGAGTAGTCTACTGTTTACATTTATATAATTTCCCCTTCCTAATGCCTGGACAATCCTGTATCTTTGTCATAATTTATGCTCATATTTCTTCTTATTTTTGAATATATATACTGTTTATATAAAAACACACGTAAGATTTTTCCTGAAGTACATTGTATACTAGTTCCAATATAACGAATCCAGCTGTAACACAGTAGGGCGAACTAGCTATTTATCGAACTTCAATCTAAGTCCATCGACCGTTTTCTCTAGCTAATGAATATTCAATTATCCGCTATGATGTCACGATTCAAGATGGCGGCCTACTGTGTCAACAATCACGGACTTACAAATTAAATCTTGAAATATTTCCAAAATGATGGATTATGGATAAATACTTTATTTTGGAAGTTAAGAAGGCATTATTAGATTTGCGGAATCATGTCTCTTTTATGTATTTGCGGTAAGTAGCTTACTGAGACGAGATAAATCTAAATTTAGGTCAAAATAATCAATTTTCCCACCAACTGTCAAAATTTATTGCCTATTTTAGGCATCATCAGATTTCACTATGCTACAGGTGAAAATCAGTTTATTTAAAATATTTTCAGCTGGTTTCTTTGCTGAATGATATCGTTAATTTCTTTGATACGGAATGAGTTTACACATTAATCATTATCATAACTTATAAACTCTAAAGCAGTGAATTGAGTGACCAAGCTATTATAAAATCAAAGCATCCATCAGATTGTCTGATCCTGTAGAGACTGTATTTACAGTTAATAGATAACATGTGATAGTCTAACCTTGTGATGATCTGTAGTGATTAAAAATACATGTTTGAGTACTCATGAGTCAAGATGTTACCAGGGTGACCGTTGAAATGACCGACCCTTCAAATTTTCAAAAGGCCTGATTTGAGATTAGGATTTTAACTGGAGGGTCAAATTTTGTTAAAGTCATGGGGATTTGGCCTTGTAGCCGGTCAAACTTAGTCAAAATGACCCTGGTTACTGTTATTTTGAGGTATACTAAGCCCGACTGACTGTGATATAATATATCAACAGGTGGCCATATGATTCATTACCCTTTAGAAGCATTTTGCAGTTCTTAATTATTTGATACACTATACTGGCATGCGAGCAGTTCCCGTACAAAAATCGTAGTTACTTAAACATTATTTTTTATTACGCTCACTCACCAAAATTTGAATTTTACACATCAATATTCGGCTCGTCACACAAATCATGGAAATTCCATCATGTTCTAAACATAGAATAACCCTTACTTATGAGGCCTCATATGGGTACCGAAATTATTGATTATTTTGTATGAAGAGGAGTAGTTCCCGTACATAAAATCTCACCCATTGTAATTATACAATTTTATTATATCGGACCTATTTTTCATTAACAATTGTTGAACAGACCCTTCTCTAAGAAATAAATAGATGTAATTCAGGAAATAGACCGTAGACTAAACGCGGGTATCTATTACCCGTACCGTTACCCCAACGCATTCACATGCAATAGCATGCTTGTTTACATGATATTTTACGCATCAAAGCCATAAAATTATTTTAAATAGTAAATTGGTCAAAATTCTGATAATTAAACAAAGTTTTAATCACATTGCCTACTTATCTGTAAACAGTTGGTATTAGTGGAAAACCCTTTAACAAGCCTCACGTGTAAATATTTTTGCGCATGCGCGCAAAAGGACGGAATCCCCCAGAGAAACAAGGTCACGTTTTTTGACGACGCACAGGTGAAAGTGATTTTAAATGAGACTTTTAATGCGTATTGCCGAAAAACTGACACTTAGATTTTGTCTCGTTTATGTATCTGCTTGATTTGAAATGAATTTTTAAAGAATGCAAGTAAAAATCAAGCGTTTAAATGAAAAATACGGGTACTGCTTCTGTACGGGAACTGCTCGCATGCCAGTATAATGTATATTTTTCAATGATCAGAGGGTTCAGTGGAAGAAAATTGGCACATGGATTAAATTTGCTTTTATGTTAAAAAAGCATCCAGCTGTTTTATTTCTTAAAAAAACATTTGTTGAGACTTTCTTTATCATTATTTAATTATTTATCATTTTAGTGATTGTTCTGTCCGTGCTCTGTCTTGTGCCCTGCCCTGTTTTTGTTTGGTGTATGCATGGGATCCTTGCCACTGGTTCTTGTTGCTGGGTCGTATGGGGGTTGCGTTCATTGAATGCCGCCTTTCCTTTTTGATCTTGTTTATCATATTTTCTAACATACACAGGGTGTTGACTCTAGGACAGGGACAAATTAGGGAACATGACAATAAAAGGCTAGCAACTACCATAGATCTAGATAATTAAGTCAAGTAATGTCCGCAAAATATCAGTGTAATACAGCCAGACTGGCATTTATTTGCAGATGATTGTTCATTTTGAGGTTAACAAATAACATAATTGTTATCTTCTGTGCTTGATTGACAACTTCCTGCTGCAGAAGCTGATGTTGTTTTCAGTGCCAGCTACTGTGGACTGTTACTGTAACTGATGATGTTTACTATAAAAATATATTTTAGGTTGCTCTATTTGGTTTTTCTGTGCTATATTAAGACAGCCTATTTACATGTACATCATTAACAGGAAAATCATACTATTGGTTAGCGCATCCAAGTGGTTTTATCAAGGTCAAATGTACATTAGGTGACCATGCACTTGTCTGTAAAGATAAAAGTGATTCTTTTAGCAAAAATAAAAAACCTAAACTATCATCTAATTAGTCTGAGCGCTATACTTATTACTATGTATCTACAGTTCATACATGTACATTTGTACATTGCACCAACTCCTTGTATGGCAGTTCAACTGTTGGTTTGTCAAATGGATCGGAATAAAGGTGATTACAAGTCATTCACTTGTCAAATGTTTTACCTCTAGTGACAGTCAATGCATCATGTGAAAGGGCCTTTTCCACTATGAAAGGATTAAGTTAGATTGGAGGTGCAGGTTTGGGGCGGAAATTATTGACATGCTGATCAATGTGAATTTAGGTTGCAGACATTTCTCTGAAGGCATATGACCTTAAACATGCAGCGAGGTGGTTGTCTGGAGAGAGGCATAAAAGACCCTTATGGTCCCAGAAACTGAGCCTTTTGCAGTCATGGAGGTTTAGGCCCTTTTTATCTCTCACAGAAACCCAGTGTCTTTTCATGACAGATGAATACCTGTCTGAACTGTTAAGAGATTGTTTTTATATGTTTCATTAAGAAAGAGAACTGTGTTTGCTAGTATGATGTTTCTGACATTCATTAGACATGCAGTTTAATACCAGTTGTCATACTATGATATATGTATGTTCAAAATTTGATTTAATACATCGGCAATCATAGTCATTGTGTATTATAATAATAAAAGATTTGCGATTTGACTACTTCATATTGCCAGTTAAACATTTTGCTACTTGCAAAAAAATTTGCAAGACCGTTAAAAATATTGCTAGTCGCAGCCATCCTTGTTGGAATGAATTAGAAATGAGCCAAGTTTTGATCTTTCATCTGTTAATGCACTGCAAGGTCAGTGTGATTGATTTAATGTTTTTGTGATTGTGTACATAGCATCGTATGTTTATGGTGAGGCCTGCCTGGAAGATTCAGTAAACGAAATGTGTAGCCTTAGTCTTTAAATAAAGTAATTACTTGTTTGCTTTAGTTACCATACTTTAGTTACTTCTTTTTACTTTTCTTTACTTTTACTTTACTACTCTTTACATTACTTTATTATTCTTTATTTAAATTACTCTTTATCTAAATTCACTACTCATACTTCTTGAATTTACTTCACATTTATTGACTTTACTATTTACTTTACTTTATACATTTCTTTACTTTACTACTTAACTTAAAACTAAAAAATTATAGAGAATCTTTTAAAACATGCAATTTTAATGAGACAATTTTGTACAAAAATCATAAATTCTGATGGTAAACTTTATGTACTGTAATTACTAAGATACAGCATATTTACAATAACAACTGACATTTTATTGTTATTTAATAAATGCATGTTGCATTAAAACAAATCAAACAATTCTCTGTTTTAGTTTGAACAATATTGAAATGGTTTTCAATAATGTTGGTTTGAAGCAGAACACTGCAAAATAAATAAAATATGGCTATGCTTTGTCAAATAGACAATCAATAGGTGCCATAAAAGCACAATTGTGCACTTCCTGGAATTATTGAAATTGCCTCATACATTTTTGTATTTACATGTATTTTGTCATCTAGAGATAAATGTGGTATATGATTTCAAAATAGGATTATCTAAAATTGTACATTTGTAAGTTTTCAGTTAGGAAATGAAAGAAGATTAAATGATTCTTACCAAGAAAGAACATGATTGTCTTACATGTTCTCTTTGGTCATACACCGCTTACAATGTATCATGGAATAACATGAAATTGTTGTATTGAAGTTTCCATCGTATACCACCCCTGACTGCCACTAGATTCAAACAAATATTTACAATGTATAGTTGTATTTCACTGAAAGACATAATGAACCAGATAATTAATCTTTGTTTTTTCTTTCTTTTATTTCAGTAAAAAAAGCGAAACTTGATGGCAACGCAGGTAAGCTCAATCTTTCAGTTATTTAAGTGTTTCAACATGTCAACTTTGTTATAAGAATTGTTACTCTTATTAATACATAAAGAGAGCAACATGTTTTGATATACCTTTTTATTAAGTGATAACAGTACTACAGTAATCTACATGTTGTTTGGTATCCTACTGTAAGTGGCTACCGTCTCCATGACTGAGTAGTCAAGGCTGCTGACTTCAAACCATTTGTCAATTGATCATCATAGCTTTAGGCTCAAATTATTATTTTTTTCTGGCAGGGACTTTAGATTCTTTCTTTTTCATATGTTATTTGTCTATTAAAATTCTCAACTTTGATGGTTCTACTCAGGTGCCAGCTTCATGGTCAGTTCTTAAGCATCAAAATCTGTGTTAAGTTATAGTCGATAAACACTGCTTGGACAGATATTATTTCTTTAATCTAAATCTATTAGTTTTATTTGCTGGAAGGTAACTATTGTCCTTAACATGGAGATGTCTTCCGGCTAGCCTTAAAGTACTCTCTTATTTCAGAAATAAGGTCTGCTTTCATTAAGAAGCTAGGAAGATGCCTTTTTACCTAGTTTATAGATCTATGTGATTTTAAATAAAGAAAAAAACAAAACAAAAACATGTAATAGTTAACTTGATTATTTAGATATTGCAAAAATTATGATTTAAATAATTATAGTAATTTTTGTAGATACAAAACAGCATTTCTTCAAGCTCATGATTTAACCTTTTGCTTGTTCTTACATTCCCCCCTGTGAAAAGATAAATCAATTGATAGTTTGCAACTTTCAAGGGAGATAATGAGATATTTTCAGCCAAATTGATACTGGCAATATATTGATTTATAAAAGGCATGAAAGTGCAAGAATTTTTTATTAATGCAGTCAAATTCCATTTGAAATAGCACTTGAGTTGAACTGTATTAAAAATGTATAATGGCTTCTAAATGTTAAATGATCAGTATTTTCCAAAAGTACACATTGTACCAGTCAAGTAAAGTGACATCAAGGGATGAAAAAAAATCTTATTAGATAAAATGCCTCTATATGAGATCCAATCTTTTGATTTTTAGCACCTGACTGACAAATGTCTGTTGTTTTATATATATTCTTGGTTGTAACCTGATTTATTCCTTTAATTGACCTTTCCAGTGTCCATTAAGCAATTCCTGTTATGGGGATATCAAGATGAAGATTTAAATTTAGTCCACTAATTGTGTAGACGGCCTGGTCAAACTGCATCAATGTGCAGGCTGGCCTGGGTCTATACCGATGGGCGTGGTAGAAAAGGCTTAAAGCTTTTGGTTTCAGCAGGGTTAAGGTTAAATGTAGCATCATTCACTTTGAAAAATTTATCTCCAGGTGGCATTCAAATTTTCAGATTTTAAAAACGCTTGTATAATTCTGTGTTCTATTCAAAATGACAAGCTTTGAAATCGAGGAGAGAACAATGAATAACTGATTAAAGGTTAAATTTCTACTTCCTTAACATGAGAAAATTCACTATTGGAAATGCTAAGTGCAGAAAAACAATTATTGTTGGTAAATCAAACTAGGTGGCAGCACTTTTGTAATGAAAGACGCTTTTTAACAAGAACTGTCATTGTTTTTTGTCAATTTACCAAATGAATAAACTGAATTTAGCAGACATTGTTCTTTTCTTGTTGAGAGACAACATATTGTGTGTTGGAGGTCACATGAAATTTGATTAGAAAAAATTCGAAAGTTGGAAATTTATCGACAAAGCTCCTTTTAATTGCTTGTTTTTCAATAAAGGCAAATTAGGACTGAAGTTCTCTCATTGTTGTTTATATAATGCACAGTGTTCAGTGTTGCTGGATCAGAAAGGGATTTGACCCTCAGGCCAGCATGTACATCTGGGCAGTCTTTACTAGGCTCTATACTGTAGCTCTATATTTTTGTAATTTGATATTGAAATCCCTTAATTTTTGAATAGATTCTTCCAAAATTGAATGCTGGACAAATCCATTACATAAATTTAGCAATGACATATTTAACTGTTTAATACTCATGCAAGACAGTGAGCTTTAATATAAGATATGCAAGTTTTTGTTTTTTGTTTTACCAACTGATTTGCTTGAAACCTTATGTTATAGTAGAAATGATTGAAATGAATTAAAATGTATCTTATTCTTAAGTGTGGAGTTAATTTATTAACAACATTAAGGTAATTGTAGGAACAATAGTTATGATATAATTATGTACTAGAAATGCCATTCAAAGTGTATTGAGCAATTGACACTTTTATTAACTAATAGATACAACTTATATAAAACTACCATACAAAATGTTTTATGAAGATTGTTTAATACATGTAGTTCATTAAGTGAAACACTGTTCATTATTGGAGATTTTCAACAATTTTTATTATTTTTCAATTTTTGAGATACTTTAACTTAAATTTTGTATAAATATAACTTTAAATTTATGTGATTATAGATATCATGGTGTTATATCATGACATTGAAAATGGTTTGACTACTTTACATAATAAATTGTAAATTAATCAGATTGGCCACACTTTGAGGCTTATTATGAAACTACATTGCGCAATGTATTACACTCTTCGTGTATTTTTAAAATATGTTTAATACAATTCATGTATTTTAGCTATCTGTAAAATTTTTTTATTATGTATATTGTATGTCTTTTTGCGTCCAGGTTATGGCGGAGAACCTGGGTCTATGCATACCTCTAACTCTGTTGGGAACTCCCTATCTTCAATCACAGGTAACGTTGGCACAGTGCACTTGACTGTTGTATCAATGTCTTTATTTTTGTCTTCAGTGTTTTCAGTTGAAGAGTGTTGAACTGAGTTGGTGATTTGCTGGAGAGGTGATCATTTTGCCAGTTTTTATATAATTTTTGGGAAGTTTGCTTGTCAATTTCAGTTATTTACCAGTCTCACACATTAGATTATGTCATTATGTATTTGCACATTTGTTATAATAACTGCTATATTTCACTCAGACTTTGTTATATTATTATAAACTTTGACTTTCTAGTGATTTTCCGCTATGCCAATCAATTGTTTTGTAGCTCTGGTGATTTGTTTAGTAGATATGAACTGTAGAACTACTGTAAATTTTATTTTGAGTTTGTTTGCTTATATAAACAACTTCCTGTACATTCAAGATGAAACTTTTTTTGAGCTGCAGGATCAATAGCCAAGTTTATTGCAGACGTTAAAAAAATAGGCATGAGATATTTGTGTCTCCTGCAAGTAAAAGTTCAGGAAATATGGAGATTTATAACCATTACGTTTTCATTCTATTCCTCACATCCTTAAGTATTATAATTTTAGTACGGAAACAGTTCGTTTATATTCTATGTCATTCTTTGTTGAACCTCTAAGTATTATGAAGCATAATTAGACTTAGTCACAAAACAGTTGTAAGAGTTACTAAAGGATATATCTGGGTCTATGGCCGAGTGGTTAAAGTTGATGCCTTGAAACCACCGCTGTGGGTTCAAATCCTGACAGGGACTTTGGTTTTTTTCATGTAAGGAAGCTGAAATAATACATGGGAGGGCACCTGAGGCATTTCCCCACAAATAAGGCTGGAAAATCACCGTAATTATGACCTATACTGTGTTGGTGCAAAGTAACACCCATTTTTCAAAAACAAATCAGGTATCATTTGTGTTGATCCATTATGTCATAAGGTTATAGTGACACTTAGTTGCTGCATGTGTTCTAGCAATTGGTCTGTAAATGTTCTAATATTCTAATGCTTTCTCGAAGGAAACACTTTTTTTATTGGAACATAATCCGAGAACGCATATCAAGTAACTGCCTGCTTGTATAGGACTTAAATGTCATAGAACAAATTAATACTAAACCCTCAAGACAAGGCAGTTATTATCTAAATAAGTTAAAATTACTTTTTGTTGTACAGAACAAAGCGGTGAAAATAGAAAAATCAAGGAATGGTTTTTGTCACAAATAGAATACTCAGAACTATTATAATTATGTCTATTTTATACTTTCATTATGATGCATATACATTAGCCGTAACATGGTAAAGAAATGGTCAATGAGTTAAATATCACCATAAATACCAAAATATTACTGTAAATGTTATGGTCATAGGGGAAAGGTCATGGTCACTGTCACTTTTCTAAGATAAGAATATTCAAATCAGGTTAATAGTTTATAAAGTTCTCTCTACAGCAGAGGTCATGTAAAACAGTTCTGTGTAAATATATTTAGTCATATAGTATTATTGTAAAACAATAAATATTAGAATTTAATTCAGTCACTTATACACTTTTATTTGTTGAAATATTTTGTGTTCTTAGCATTTTTTGCTGTGTTTTACTTTGGTTTTGTTTCTCTAGACTGTATTTTGCACTGGTACATGTATAAGTTTTTAAGATAAAAGAATGATATCTGACAAAAATGTATTGGATCTGCCAAAGTGCAGACAATGCACTAGAGTAATGGTGAGAGAGATTTTCAGGCAAATTACTTTCCAATATGTAAAACTTATATGAATTTCTTGGAGATTGCATGATGGCACTTAAAGAACCAGGAAAAAATGAACATGATGCGCTCATATTAATGTTTAAAATCAGTCTTCAAACCTCTAGTGCCTTTATTTAATTCTGTTTTATGAAACCAATTTTGAAAATGAATAACTGATTTCAAAGATATCTTTAGTATTTAATATATACATTTATTTATGATAGTATCATAATTCAAACTGTAAATGAAACATTATAAACCTGATATAGCTAAGTGTAAAACAGGATAATATTATGATTTTTTAAAATTAATTTTCTGTACTGATTTACTGTAGTACATCTACTGTATCTTATATCATCATGATAACATCTTTTGTATTCTTGTCACTTTTGAACAGTTATAAATAGTATGTGAACTACTTTCTATTTAATAAATACACTTCCTAACAATGAACATGTGTAAAAAATTAAGTTAATGTTTTCATAGATTCATAAAAGTAGCTTGATTTAGCTGTCATAGAGTGTTTTAGTTTACACAATATGCATTGTCAGAATTTGGACTTAAATAATGTACAAAATACTCAAATTTGGCCAAATCTGAATGAAACATCTTTATGGTGTAGGTATATTTGTTGTGCAAATTAATAATGCAGTATTTTGATTAAACAATTTTAGGGTATGTCTCTAATTTCCACTGTCTTATGAGTAAGTAGAAATGCCTATTTTTCAAAAACTTACACAAATACTCATTTTAAACTTGCTGTGAGTCAATCTGTATGCTTAAGGTTTTTCAAATTTTTAAGAATAATTAAAATTATTAATAACCACATTTACATTTATAAAAAAGACATCTGTTTTTACAAGATTTCTGTTATTATGTTAGATTTATTGACTATATTTAGTATTTGTTTAACAAATTGGTCTTCTATAATAGTGTCACTAATTCCATAATATATTTGATTGTATACATTTTCATATTTTTTCGGAAGAACACACCAAAGAAACCCCTACCACTTGATATAAAAATGTCATGAGTCAGGTAAGGTTGCCTCTATTTCAGTGTATTGAGTCAGGTCAGGTTGGCCTTGCGCCTCTATTCTGGTGTATTGAGTCAGTTCAGGTTGGCCTGGTGCCTCTATTCTGATGTATTGAGTTTTGGAAGGTTGGCCTGGAGCCTCTACTCTGGTGTATTGAGTCAGGTCAGGTTGGCCTCATGCCTCTACTCTGGTGTATTGAAACAGTTCAGGTTGGCCTGGAGCCTCTATTCTGGTGTATTAAGTCAGGTCAGGTTGACATTGTGCCTCTATTCTGGTGTATTGAGTCAGTTCAGGTTAGCCTACTGCCTCTCCTCTGGTATATTGAGTCAGGTCATGTTGACCTGGTGCCTCTATTCTGGTGTATTGAGTCAGGTCATGTTGACCTGGTGCCTCTATTCTGGTGTATTGAGTCAGGTCATGTTGGCCTGGTGCCTCTATTCTGGTGTATTGAGTCAGTTCAGGTTGGCCTTTGCCTCTACTCTGATGTATTGAGTCAGTTCAGGTTGGCCTTTGCCTCTACTCTGGTGTATTGAGTCAGGTCAGGTTAGCCTTTTGCCTCTAATTCTGGTGTATTGAGTCAGGTCATGTTGGCCTGGTGCCTCTATTCTGGTATGTTTAGTCAGGTCAGGTTAGCCTACTGCCTCTATTCTGGTGTATTGAGTCAGGTCAGGTTGGCCTGGTGCCTAGAATCTGGTGTATTAAGTTAGGTCAGGTTGGCCTCATGCCTCTATTCTGGTGTATTGAGTCAGGTCAGGTTGGCCTTTTGCCTCTATTCTGGTGTATTGAGTCAGGTCAGGTTGGCCTGGAGCCTCTACTCTGGTGTTTTGAGTCAGGTCAGGTTGGCCTGGAGCCCCTATTCTTGTGTATAGAGTCAGGTCAGGTTGGCCTGGTGCCTCTATTCTGGTGTATTAAGTTAGGTCAGGTTGGTCTCATGCCTCTATTCTGGTGTATTGAGTCAGGTCAGGTTGGCCTGGTGCCTCTTCTCTGGTGATTTGAGTCAGGTCAGGTTGGCCTGGGGCCCCTATTCTGGTGTATTGAGTCAGGTCAGGTTGGCCTGGTGCCTCTATTCTGTTGTATTGAGTTTTGGAATGTTGGACTGGAGCCTCTTCTCTGGTGTTTTGAGTCAGGTCAGGTTAGCCTGGAGCCTCTTCTCTGGTGTTTTGAGTCAGGTCATTTTAGTTGGCCTAGTGCCTCTATGCTGGTGTAATATACTGTCAATTATTATCACAGCAGATCTGATTCAGGGAGAAATACAATCTTTCACATTTGTTTGTTTTAGGTATGTCTTGGAATATGTTCTTTCTATAGGAAATTGTTTCCAGAAGAGTTGTTGTTATTGATTGATTTTGCCACAATTGGTATGACAGTGGTGTTTATGACTAGGTTTTATAGATATTAAACTATTCCCCAGACACTTTTGATAGTTTGCTTTCATTGATTAGCACTTTCTGACCATTGCCAGTGTTTTAATATCACGTCTTCGCCAGTGTTTTAATATCAGTCTTCACAGTTTATATGTAACTATATATTATCTTTCTGCATAAGTTTCAGAGCTATTTGACAAAAGTTTAGAAAAGTTATGAGCAATTGAATATAAGTTAGAGTAAAACTTAGTTAGTGTATCAGTGTTGATTATACTGTGCTGAGGTCATATTGGAAACCTTTGAAATGTTTTTAACTCGCATGAGCAAATCATGCTCTCATGATGAACTTTAAAGGGACTCCACTGATGTCATAAAATGCCTAAAAACATAGAATTTGAAGTTCTTTTATAGATCAAAAGAGTAAAAAGCATCGAAACACTTTATTGTTGAGTCATTTTGCGCATTAGAAATACTGATTGTTGAAAAACAATGTAGGGAAATGGTCTGTAAATTTGCACACAAGCCACTAGTCTACTGTAAATATACATTATAAACAAAAGGTATACAAATCTCAAAAAAAAAAGCATTTCTAGCCCTGTCATGTCAAAAAACCTCAGTGGAGTCCCTTTAAGGTTCACTTGATTTAGTTGTCTGTCTGTTTCAAAGTTGTAACATCATCTCTGTAACTATTTGGCCAAATTTCCTTAAAACTAAAACTTAAAAAACTTAAAACTATTCTGAAAATAGAAATGTTCAATGAACAAAAATAACATGGCATTGACCCATGATCTGCGTAAGCATGTGACAAATGGCGGCATGGCAGAATGGTTAACAAGTCGGACTAAGTAATCTAATGATCACTAGCCGGATGGGTTCAAAGCCCGTCAGGGGCAAGTCATTGTTTCCTTGAGCAAGAACCTTTAAACTCATTGCTCAGTACTGGTTGGTTCCAGGAACAGATTGGAAAGTGTGTCTATAAGCTTACTACTTCCTACACAATCAAACTTAAATAAATTCTGTATATATAAATATGTGCCAGAAGTTCATGATGGATTTAGAAGTGCAATCTTTGGAAGTTTTCTTGTCTCAAACCACAAGCCCTAGAGCAATTAACATAGTATAGAAGACTTGGGGATTTTTTTTTTTCAATAGACTCATGAAGGTTAAGCCTTTAATTTTTTTCTTCTCTATATGAAAGCAAGGCCAAGAGCATAGGTATTTTGTAGCATTGTAAAGTTTTCCACTGCAAAGTTTATTTAAATATTTATCCTTGGAACTAAATTGGTATTGTCCTGGGGATCAACTGAAATTTCACAAAGTAAAACCTTTAAAGATCTTATTCTCCCATACTTGAATACCCTAAAAGTGTTATAAATCATGCCCTACAGGTACAAAAAAATTCCCCCACTTGGTGTCATATTTTTAGTGGCATATATTGTCTAATGTATTACATAAGATTAGCACATAAGCACATTTGGGTCCTTTAAAAAAACTATAGAAATCCTGCCCTTAGGTCATGAAGACTTGTAGAGGTAAAAACATTTAATTCTTCTAGTATGAAATCTTAATGGTCTACAGCTGACTTAAGATATTTGACAATTGTAACATTGCCTTGTGGATCATTACAAAAGTTATATAAGTCATTGCCTTGGGTCAAAAGTGGATTTATGTAGGAAACTTATTTGAATTTTTTTCTTCTTCAAAAACTTAAATGCCCAGAGCTTACATGTTTGGCATGTTTATCTGGTTATGTAAGTTGGAGGTCATCATGTTGATCCCCTTCTGAGTCAATAAAGTTGTACTAATAAGTTACTATTTTAGTGCCCAACATTAATTGGTTGGTCAGCCTGCATGAGTCAGTATGATGTGTCAGGTCAATATGTAACAGACTGATATATAAACCATCCTGGTGGCTTACAGAATAATCAATAAGTTAACCAAGATGTTTGTATGTACCTAATGAAGTAAAGCACATAGATGCACCAATAAGTCCTAATAATATAAAAAGAAAGTAAAGTGAACATTATTTATCATTATCTTAAAAATAATGCAACAATTGTACTTATACTGATAAAAAGTCTCAATGGGCAATCATTTAATTTATTTGTTGCTTAACAGACCATTGCCATAATATATTACAGTGAACTTAAGTTGACCTTTAACCTTCCAATAATGCTGGTATCTTTGAAAAGTCATAGCAACCTCCATTAAAATTCACTGGAATATAACCAGACTCTTACAAAAATGTAGACTGCTTAATTGTTTAATTTTCACATTAAGATAATTAAATTCCAAGTATTGTAAGTTCATATCTTCTCAAATTTAGCAGTAGAATAAGTGTTATTCAATCTATCAGTCCTATAATGCTTACAGTGATCTATAAAATAATGTTACTGGCTTATCTTATAGCCTATATTTAATATTTCAGAATGACATTTTCAACAGTTTGACCTAATGCAGCAATACCTTATTGACCTGTTTGGTCCTTAATAATGTTAGTAAAATTCTGGTTACATGATTACTAACTAACCAATGTTATATAAATAACACATAGGTTTGTGATTAACAGTAAAAGCCCATGGGTAACAGTTAATAATTACAAGGGATGATATTTTTTGCTGTATTCACAAACAAACCTATGTGTTATTTATTTTATTAACTTGAACAAAAACTTCATCTATAGATTTTTAATGTTCAGATTTTTTACTGTGAAAAAGTACATGTTCTGTTGTTAACCAATATGTAACAGTATAAATTTTTTAGTTACATGGTACAAGTTAGTTAACAATAACTCCCATTTCCTGGTCCATGGGAAATTATCATAACTGAAATTGTGAGGGGTAATACACATGTAATACTATGGAATGATTTTTGTCTAGTACAAGCAGAGCTGCATGCTTAAAGAAGAGTAATGGTTACTCAGTCATCTAGTATATATTAATTGTAAAGTATACAGTGAATCATGGTATATATCTATACAGAGACATCTATAAAGCATTAGTGTGGCAGCAAGGCTATATATAGTCTATTGATCTCTGCCTCTACAAATCTACATAGCTGATTGTTAATTCCTCACATCAATGAAACATTTTACACAATAACAGTGTGGCCATTATCCTCCTCCTATCAATTGCTTTGTCCTTTTATGTCAGTTCATATCAAAGTCTCATTTACTAGCACTCTTGCTGTAAAGTACAGTAAGTTGAGTAGCTGCTTTAATTTCTTCATTGTTAAAGAAGTAAAACAAAGATGGGTGTATAATGTTTGCAGTATATCTCTGTGGTGTTGTAGCTAGGCAACATATAAGTATGCCAGTTGATATTATTTATCATGATAGCATAAACACTGCTTTTTTATATCTGGGTAATGAGAGAAAAGATTTTAAGCTGTAGAAGGATTTATAGTATTGTGTAATAAAATTGCTTTGCAAGCGTCAGGCCGCTCTGTTAATGATGATTTATTTTTATGAAGAATGGATCTGGATAATCAGAAGTTCAAACAAGCTCAGAAATTGCTATAGATTTTCAGAAGTTCCTTTGTTTACTCAGCTTTATATACATGATATCAAGAAATAAAAAATGGCCATTAGTTTTACCCATATATTGATAAATATACAAGAAATAAGCCTATCAGAGCCTTCATATACAAGAGAAATAAAATGAAAGTACAAGATTTTTGGTTTTTAGAGTTCGGAAGAAAAACTGAAGTTGCTTCAACTTAATTTTTAATGAATTACTGAAAAAGATTGGCATACAAAAAACACCTAGCCCCTGGATGTCCAGTTTCTTTTTATAATGTATAAGCAAAATTATGGTTGACTGTAAACGGGCAAAATTAAATTATTTTGCAAAAAAAACAACAACATGTCAATTATATACATAAAAAATATTTTCATATATCTGGGTGAAAATCTGTATATAAGATAACAATGCTGTATAACCTGTGAATGGAAAAAAAAAACATATGACCATAAGAAAACCATAAAGAAACATATTTCATAAACAAGTTTAACCTAGCCTTATACATGTATTAATTAGCACTTTGATCATGAAAATCTTAAAATGAACAATAAGAAGTAAATGTTCCACATAGCAAGAAAAGTCCATCATGGGTATACCGTATTTCTCCGACTATAAGACGGGGTTTTTTTCTTCAATTTTAAAGACAAAAGTTGCTTTCCGTCTTATAAGAGGATCAACGACGTTTACCAAAATTTTTCTGACTTATGATTTTCAAAAATGACTATGGGGCCTTCTTTAATATCGAGGAAAAAATGTCCCTACCTGACCCTACGAATGTAGCCTCAAGCCATGTCCACTTATTCCGTTTTGAAAGACAATTATTGTCTTGGTAAAAGAGAACTAACATAAACAGTAATCATTTGTTAGGTCATTACATGTGTTGAGTAACAAAGATGCTATTTACAGATTTTTGGGAAATCAACCTCAAAACACCTGCACAAGGTCACGTAGACCAAAGCTGATATTGATTTTTTTAGAAGTGTAATTACAGATATGCCATATTAACTTGACACTTTAGTTTCAAAAAAATATTAAATGGATGATGATTAAGTATGAAAGATTAATAAATATAATTAAAAAATCTAATTAATAAAAAATGCCATTATTAACTAAATATCAGAGAAAGTATGCAAGGGTCACAGACTCCGTTATAAAAAAAAAATGCAACTTAAAATTTTGTGCCATTTTATCGTATTCAACCTGTAGATTCATGGAGAAAAATTAGGTCACATCGGGGAGATTTGTTTTTTCGCAAATTTTTTTTGGTTCATTTGGGAAAAAATCTTGTCTGGGTCATTTTATTTATTGTTTTTGATGGAACATGTTGGTACAATGTTAAGTAATTTGTTTAATGTATAATAAAAAATTTGAATCCTACTTTACGATTTATACTTAAGTTTCTTCTAAAAGATAAGTATGAATATCTTTTTATGTGCTTTTTACGAAACATTAGTATGCTTTAAGCAAATTACCCCAAATCAAAAATATTTTGCCACTCGTTCACACATTGATAAGCAATCTAGCGTGAATTGCATGGACACCTGCTGACAAGAGAGACACTTTCAATTATAGACACTGTTATTTGCCATTTCACTACACTTGTTAATTGTCATTTTACCATATGTTGTTAATTGTCATAAAACTAGACATTGATGATTAAAAGCAGGACCCTTCCTGAATGGAGATGGGTCAATAATCTGTGAATAAATTATAGGATTATTATTTACACTTAAATTTCATTGGTTTTTGATTAAAAAGGGTCATTAGTCTGTGAATAAATTATAGCATTTTTGTTAATTCTTAAATTTTATTGGTTAAAAATGACAGTATTGGTGGATTAATCTTTGATTTGTTTAATCTGAATGATAGATAATTTGGTGTCTATAAAATAGTAGCAAAATAGATTGACAGTAAAAAAAAAATTGCTCTATTTATATATGGTTATACACTATTTACAACGGCAAAGATTCATATCAATGAACTTTAGAAATTGTTCAGTGAACATGTATCATTTTATTTCATATGTTACTTTTGCAGTTTTACATTGAAAATAAAATAAAAAATTAAAAAAAGAAATAGAGAGAAAAGAGATGATTAAATAAAAAACCAACAAACAATGATGTGTTACTATTTTTATTATGACAATTTTATTCATGTCCATCCAAAACTCATTCTCATGATTTTTAACAATTTTCCATCAAAACTGAGGTGCAGTACTATTTTCCCCCTGATAAAAAATCCAACCCGTCTTATAAGAGGGTCTTAGCTAAAAATGCCAATTTGAGTCAAAATTAGGGCCCCCGTCTTATTAGCGATCCGTCTTATAGGCGAGTAAATACGGTAAAGGTTTAGAGAAAAGTTCATTTTGTGAATCATTCCATGCAACAGTGGTTCCTCAACTAGGCTTGTAAGAATGACTAGATTTTCATTGACATTGATGAATTGTAAAATCAATTCAGTCTTATTATGTAATGCTGTATATATTGATGGAAATTACTCTTGAATTTTTCCCAGACACTTGAGTTGTACAGTTTGTTCAGTTGTCTTGTTTGTTTTTGGGGTTTTTATTGTAATGAAAAGTTGATTTCACTTGTGAAAATATAAATGTGTCATACCACAGTAGTGGTATTAGAATTGGTAAAATAAAGTTAGATGTCTTGTTATGGGAAAGAAATATTTGTTAGTAAGTTCAATATATAAATATATTTTCATATTTTATAGATCTGAGGATTCAAAGTTACGTTGAACTACACATACTATCTGCTTTGTATTACCAGGTGTCCATTATGTGTACAATTTATAGCCTGATCAGAAATATCCATCTACTTTACTAGAATTAATCTGGAACTATTGTTTAATAGTCCGACTTATTAGCTTAGGATTTGCATTAAGTCTTATTTACAATGGTACATGATCAGTGCACAAAAGGCATTGGCCTTGTCTTGCAGAGCTTGTGGCTTACTGTTCCAGGAAGATTAACACATTTTCTTTTATTATTTTTCCTTTCTAATTTCCTTAATATTTCAAGATACAGAGAAAAAAATGCAAATTGAAATTTACAGGATTCTAAACAAATGAAATCGGATACAAAATATTTTCATAAAACCAATGTTGCAGCTGTTCTTTACTGAGGCTGTATAATTTATGTTAAGATTTATTTTGAAAAGACAGTTACCCATTTGAAGACTAATAATGCCCTGGAAGTCAACAAACAATTATCAAATTGTTGAAATGGATAAAATACTTGCCTGCTGGTGCTGTAAAATACATACAAGGAAACCAAACAGTCATATGACCTCTGGAAAATTACTGTAAAAAACCACTGTATAATTAGTTCAGGAAATACTTGTTCTTTATTGCCAATTTTTGTCTGTACCTGTTACTGACACTGCTGAAAACATATCTAAAGATTTTTGTAATCTGATAATTAGTATACAAATAACAGGTAAATAAAACTGAACAATAATTGCAACAATTGCAAAGTGCTTAATGCTGAAATCAGATTAGAAGTTAAAATAATGATGTATAAGAAATACTTACATTTGTACATGTAATAATTAGGGGCTTTTAGTTTTTTTAGCTCACCTGTCACAAAGTGACAGGGTGAGCTTTTGTGATCGCTTTTCGTCCGGCGTCCGTCCGTCATCCGTCCGTCATCCGTCTGTCGTCCGTCCGTCCGTCTGTAAACTTTTACTTTAAATGACATCTCCTCATAAACCACTAAGCCAATTTCATCCAAACTTCACAGGAATGTTCCTTTGGTGGTCACCTTTAAAAATTGTTCAAAGAATTTAATTCCATGCAAAACTCTGGTTGCCATGGCAACCGAAAGAAAAAACTTTAAATATCTTCTTTTAAAAAACCATTATAAGAGCTAGAGCTTAGATATTTGGCATGAAACATCTTCTAGTGAGTGTCTACCAAGTTTGTTCAAATAAAAGCCCTGGGGTCAAAATTGGCCCCGCCCCGGGGGGTCATTGATTTTCCCTATATGCATATAGTAAAAACTTAAAAAATCTTCTTTTAAAGAACCCAAAGAGCTAGAGCTAAGATATTTAGCATGAAACATGTTCTAATGGGTGTCTACCAAGTTTGTTCAAATAAAAGCCCTGGGGTGAAAATTGGCCCCCCCCCTGGGGGTCATTGATTTTCCCTATATGCATATAGTAAAAACTTAAAAAAATCTTCTTTAAAGAACTCAAAGAGCTAGAGCTTAGATATTTGGCATGAAACATCTTCTAGTGAGTGTCTACCAAGTTTGTTCAAATAAAAGCCCTGGGGTCAAAATTGGCCCCGCCCCGGGGGGGTCATTGATTTTCCCTATATGCATATAGTAAAAACTTAAAAAATCTTCTTTTAAAGAACCCAAAGAGCTAGAGCTAAGATATTTTAGCATGAAACATGTTCTAATGGGTGTCTACCAAGTTTGTTCAAATAAAAGCCCTGGGTGAAAATTGGCCCCGCCCGGGGGTCATTGATTTTCCCTATATGCATATAGTAAAAACTTAAAAATCTTCTTTTAAGAACTCAAAGAGCTAGAGCTTAGATATTTGGCATGAAACATCTTCTAGTGTGTGTGTCTACCAAGTTTGTTCAAATAAAAGCCCTGGGGTCAAAATTGGCCCCGCCCCGGGGGGGTCATTGATTTACCCTATATGCATATAGTAAAAACTTAAAAAATCTTCTTTTAAAGAACCCAAAGAGCTAGAGCTAAGATATTTAGCATGAAACATGTTCTAATGGGTGTCTACCAAGTTTGTTCAAATAAAAGCCCTGGGGTGAAAATTGGCCCCGCCCCGGGGGGTCATTGATTTTCCCTATATGCATATAGTAAAAACTTAAAAAATCTTCTTTTAAAGAACTCAAAGAGCTATGGCTAAGATATTGAGCATCAAACATGTTCTAATAGGTGTCTACCAAGTTTGTTCAAATACAAGCCCAGGGGTCAAAATTGGCCCCGCCCCGGGGGTCATTGATTTTCTTTATATGTGTTTAGCAAAAACTTTAAAATCTTCTTTGAAAAAACCCAAATAGCTAGAGTTTAAATATTAAGCATGAAACATCTTCTAGTAAGTGTCTACAAAGTTTGTTCAAATAAAAGCCCTGGGGTCAAAACTGGCCGCGGCCCCAGGGGTGTCATTGTTTTTAACTATATGTGTATAGTAAAAACTTAAAAAAATCTTCTTTTAAAAAGCCCAATGAGCTAGAGCTTAAATGTTTAGCATGAAACATCTTCTTATGGGTGTCTACCAAGTTTGTGCAAATAAAAGCCCTTGGGTTAAATTGGCTCTGCAATGTTGGGGGGGGGGGTGGGGGTTGGGGGGGGGCTATATACAGGTGAGCGACCTCAGGGCCATCATGGCCCTCTTGTTTTTGTTGCAAAATGAAAAAAAAAGGAGTGAGAAAGCAGTTTTGCATATGATTGTTTATTTAGTAGCCAATTGTATTTAGTCTTTTTGATTTATTTCAGCAGTATGGAGCTAGGCTAGCCTTCACTCACTACAGTCTGACATTTTTAGAACTTTTAACTGTCAGCTGACTACTTGTTATTCCTTGGCAGTGATGAGTCTGAAATTATTATTTACTTTAATATAGGCAGATGGATTCATTTTGAGAAAGCTTGTCTGATACTAAAGTGGGACTTTGGACATGTGATTTGGAATTTTGAGGAGTCAGTAAAGAGCATGTTTAGATAATAATGAACTATAATTTTCCATCACTGTTTCAATGAGTAATCTATTATGTGGAGACTTTGGCAGTTACTTGTAAAACACCTATGGCCATATTATGGCATGGTGCTTGTCTCTGTCCATGGGCCACACATATATCCATTTAACAACTTGAAAAATTTTAGGTGTGTGTTGTCTTTTTACTTAGAAAGGAGGGTGGTCCTAGCAAGCAGATAAGCCCTATTTATTTGAGGTCAATAGGTTTAAGGACAAGGTCACAGTGACACAAGCCCTATTGATTTTGTGATCAGTAGGTTAAAGGTCAAGGTCACAGTAACACTTAATGTAAAATCATTGTCCCCTCAAGTACTTGAAACTAAATAATGATAGATTTGTTAACTTGGTAGGGGCATTGTCCATGAGCAGTAGATGGCCCTTATTGAGGACAGTAAGTCAAAGGTCAAAGTCATATTGAGATTTAGTGTCATTGTTTGATCAAATACTTAAGAAGGAATATGCCTGGATTTGTGAAACCTGTTGGCGGCATTGCCCATGGCGTGTTGAGGTAATTAAGTCAAATGTTATACAGCTACTTATCAATGATTTGTTTTTAGCTCACCTGTCACAAAGTGACAGGGTGAGCTTTTGTGATCGCTTTTCGTCCGGCGTCCGTCCGTCCGGCGTCCGTCCGTCGTCCGTCCGTCCGTCTGTCCGTAAACTTTTGCTTTAAAAGACATCTCCTCATAAACCACTGAGCCAATTTCATCCAAACTTCACAGGAATGTTCCTTTGGTGGTCACCTTTAAAAATTGTTCAAAGAATTTAATTCCATGCAGAACTCTGGTTGCCATGGCAACCAAAAGAAAAAACTTTAAATATCTTCTTTTAAAAAACCATAAGAGCTAGAGCTTAGACATTTGGCATGAAACATCTTCTAGTGAGTGTCTACCAAGTTTGTTCAAATAAAAGCCCTTGGGTCAAAATTGGCCCCGCCCCTGGGGGTCATTGATTTTCCCTATATGCATATAGTAAAAACTTAAAAAATCTTCTTTTAAAGAACCGTAAGAGCTAGAGCTTAGATATTTAGCATGAAACATCTTCTAGTGAATGTCTACCAAGTTTGTTCAAATAAAAGCCCTGGGGTCAAAATTGGCCCCGACCCAGGGGATCATTGATTATTCTTATATGCATATAGTAAAAACTTAAAAAATCTTCTTTTAAAGAACCCAAAGAGCTAGAGCTAAGATATTAAGCATGAAACATCTTCTAGTGAGTGTCTACCAAGTTTGTTCAAATTAAAGCCCTGGGGTCAAAATTGGCCCCGCCCCGGGGGGTCATTGATTTTCCCTATATGCATATAGTAAAAACTATAAAAATCTTCTTTTAAAGAACCATAAGAGCTAGAGCTTAGATATTTGGCATGAAACATCTTCTAGTGAATGTCTACCAAGTTTGTTCAAATAAAAGCCCTGGGGTCAAAATTGACCCTGCCCCAGGGGGTCATAGATTTTCCCTATATGCATATAGTAAAAACTTAAAAAATCTTCTTTTAAAGAACCCAAAGAGCTAGAGCTAAGATATTTAGCATGAAACATGTTCTAATGAGTGTCTACCAAGTTTGTTCAAATTAAAGCTCTGGGGTCAAAATTGGCCCCGCCCCAGGGGGTCATTGATTTTCCCTATATGCATATAGTAAAAACTTAAAAAATCTTCTTTTAAAGAACTCAAAGAGCTAGAGCTAAGATATTTAGCATGAAACATGTTCTAATGGGTGTCTACCAAGTATGTTCAAATAAAAGCCCTGGGGTCAAAACTGGCCCCGCCCGGGGGGGGTCATTGATTTTCCTTATATGTGTATAGCAAAAACTTAAAAATCTTCTTTGGAAAAACCCAAATAGCTAGAGTTTAGATATTAAGCATGAAACATCTTTAAGTAAATATCTACAAAGTTTGTTAAAATAAATGCCCGGGGGTCAAAACTGGCCCTGCCCCAGGGGTGATATTGTTTTTAACTATATGTGTATAGTAAAAACTTTGAAAATCTTCTTTTAAAAAAGCCAATGAGCTAGAACTTAGATGTTTAGCATGAAACATCTTATGGGTGTCTACCAAGTCTGTTCAAATAAACAAATAAAAGCCCTTGGGTAAAAATTGGCCCGGGGGTGGGGGGCCTATATACAGGTGAGCGACCTCAGGGCCATCATGGCTCTCTTGTTGTTGTTTCTTTCATTTAGCCTGGTCACATGTTAACATATCACTTATCATAATGCTCTGACGCACGGAGCTCTTGAGTACAGAGTCCCGGAGCACTGGTTTGTAAACTGTCTTGCTCAGGTACATGTATATCAAACTGCAATACAATAAATACCAAGCACAAACACCTTGATTATAAACAAAGAAGAGTTGTCCCAGATTATAAAGTGCTGAACCAAGCCATGAAAACATATGCTAACAGTTGTGGAGTTTCAAGCAAAATTTCTAGCAAATTTCTTTATTTTGTAAAAAACAAATTGAAAGGCTGATTGTCAGTTAGTTTATTTGCCCAGATAGATGACTGATTCTTGATCAGACAGACGGAAATTACAAAATCAATACATTTCTTCAAAAGAACGGGGAAACATAATAGCTCGATTAAAAAAAGTGCATGTACAATCAGTTTGTTTGTTGAAGAAATAGCTTTTAAGGTTTGCCTTGCTGGTGTTTGAACGATTTTATAATATGATCACAGTAAAATATCAATGTAACATATCGTATAATGTATAGTCAGAGTAGGTCTATATTCCATTAATTGATGAGTGGCCTGATACATTAGGCTTTCATTACAGTTTGTTTAACTATTTGTTTAATTGATCTAATTGAGGCTGTTGTTGTATTAAAATCTAGGTGCTTTGTGTATCCTAAGCATTTTGTTACACATTAGCTGTTTATTGAGAAGTTTGATTTTTTTTTTTTACTTGAGGTACTATTTGTTTAGTTTCAAATTAAACATATTGTTGAATTGCAGTATTATAGTTTTTATTTTTGATGTGCCGTTTATTGTCCAATCAATAAAAAGTCTAATCATTAGAACCCCTTCAAAATGTTTATGGTTTCTATTTTTTCAGCTTCTAAGTAAGATTAACTTGAGTTTATTATTTTTTTTTATAGCAAGATTTTTTTCCAAAAAAATTCAAGCTATTAGTCTAGTCAGTCATAAAATGACCTAAGTTGGACATAACCTGAGTCAGTAGCTTGTGTTTATTTATAGATTTGATTTATATTTGGAGGTAAAAGAAAACACATATGTAAAAAGCAGCATGTTGAATAATTCAAATCTGACCTTGAACTTAAATGATATTGACCATCAAAGTCAAATTATTGATTTAGCAAAATTTTTAAAAACTTTTGTGTTCATTTTCGATATGATTCATACTTGAAAAAAAAAAAAATTTTGGACAGAATTGACAATTTGAAAAAATAAAACAATGGCCTTGACCTATAAATGACATTGACTGTCAAGGTCATATTATTAATTGTATTTAGCTGACATAAATTGCCATAACTTTATTATATATTATTATTAATTATTATGGACTGATTTGATTCATACTGCAATAATTGGAACGAAACAACACTCATGACAAAACCAACTTGATGAATAATTTAAAATGCCTTGATCTGTCAATGACCTTGACTGTAAATATCAAAAAATGAAATTTTGAATATATTTTGTACAAGAAAATGATGTTTGTATGGAGCATTCCTAATACTACAATATTCATTCTCTGACGTGTTTAATGTAAGAAATAAGGAAAAGTTGAGTGTTGTCTCCGCTTGGCAGTGGCTCTTGTTTGTGAAAGTCTCATTGTTTGAACAATACATGGATTAAATACATGAATAATTTAATCTGCCATGTCAGTTTTAAATGACATCACTTACATTGCCAGGAGATACGGAACTAAAAAAAGTATAGATCTGTGAAAAAGAAAATAAATTCATTCACTCCTGCCTGGATAATAAAGGATAGGTTGATTAGCTTTAAATTTCACATATTTCAGATTGAAATTTACATGCTACTAATGTTATATTTTATATACTTTTAAAAGAAAGGTTTGGCAGAATTTAATGGTGTGTAAATGGTTATGCTTTTGTAAGGCAGATTTAAAGGCAAAGTAATCTTGTAAATGTAGGATCTCTGATGTATTTAACATTTATTTATTAGAATATAGACAGAACAGATTTGTTCAGTCTCTTACCAAGATGCTATACTATACTTACACAAAGTCTATAATGGCTTGAAATGCTGGGATTTCAGAAACTGCATTAGAATCCATCTTTAAATTTGCATCTTTCAAATGAAATAATTATAGAGAAGCAGGTCCTGTGGAAGAATGGAATTAGTTTTGAGTTTTTGTGAAACCAGCTGTCTTGTTAGGGACGTGATCTAATGGACTTTAAACTTCAAAGATTAAATAGGTTTGGAAATTATTTCTGCTGTGGGATTTAATTTCATTGATTGATTCAATTCTGAAAAGCATGCACTCTAAATGTCTGCAATTTTGGAGAATAATAATGAGGCATTCACTAGACATGTTGGCTTTCTATTATGCACCATTTTGTGAACAGTACTAAGCATGAATCAATTTCAGATACATTTCTTATGTTTAGGAAGAAACAGTTCACTTGCTTTTTACTCAGCATATTACAGGGATGGCACATCCATATTCCTTTTGGAACTGCTGTAGCGAAAAATTCAATATAACTAATGGACAGCCATTGACAACTGATGTTTACTATTTTTTTGCAATAAAATAGCTGCAGTGTCTGAGATAAGGCTTCAAGGCTGTCTGACCTGTATTGTTAGAAGATTTTGAAAAAAAAAATCATACTTGTTAGCTGTAATTTAAGAAGCTGTTGTTTATATTTTGTCACAGATAAGGTCTCTAAAGACAGTGGTTAATTAGGAATCTCATTGGTGGTTACAATTTAATGATTTACAGGTGGAGACATATGAGGTCATTAGTTATACCCCCACAAACGAAGTTTAGGGGGGGTATATAGGAGTCAGCTTGTCGGTCGGTCGGTCGGTCGGTCCGTCGGTCGGTCCACATCATGGTTTCCGGACGATAACTAGAGTTTGGAATGAGGTATTGTAATCAAACTTGGTATATAGCAACCTTATGTGAAAACTCCGGTTGGTATTGCATTTGGACCCCCTGGGGTCAAGGTCAAGGTCACCGTTACTAAAAATAGAAAAATGGTTTCCGGACAATAACTACAGTTAGGAATGAGATATTGTAATCAAACTTGGTGTATAGCAAGCTTATATGAAGACCTGGGTTGGTATTGCATTTGGACCCCCTGGGGTCAAGGTCAAGGTCACCGTTACTAAAAATAGAAAAATGGTTTCCGGACAATAACTTGAGTTAGGAATGAGATATTGTAATCAAAATTGGTGTATAGCAAGCTTATATGAAAACCTGGGTTGGTATTGTTTTTGGACCCCCTGGGGTCAAGGTCAAGGTCACTGTTACTAAAAATAGAAAAATGGTTTCCGGACAATAACTTGAGTTAGGAATGAGATATTGTAATCAAAATTGGTGTATAGCAAGCTTATATGAAGACCTGGGTTGGTATTGTTTTTGGACCCCCTGGGGTCAAGGTCAAGGTCACCGTTACTAAAAATAGAAAAATGGTTTCCGGACAATAACTACAGTTAGGAATGAGATATTGTTATCAAACTTGGTGTATAGCAAGCTTATATGAAGACCTGGGTTGGTATTGCATTTGGACCCCCTTGCGTCAAGGTCAAGGTCACCATTCCTAAAAATAGAAAAATGGTTTCCCGACAATAACTAGAGTTAGGAATGAGATATTGTAATCAAACTTTGTGAAAAGCAAGCTTATTTGGAGACCCCAGTTGGGATTACAATTAATTGAAATATTTCTTTGTACACAGTTGATAGTTTGTGTTGAAATTTTTCTTCAGACTACTTATTTTTCAAAAAGTTGCTGGTGGGGGTATTAATCACCTTCAGTGATAGGTCTAGTTAAAGGTAGCAGTATATTCTTTAAAGTAATTTCAATACATCAATTTTTATGCCCCCGCCATGTAATGGCCGGGGCATATAGTGTTACCCTGTTCCGTCCTTCCGTCATTCCGTCCTTCCGTCATTCCGTCATTCTGTCATTCCGTCATCATCAGTTTCCGTTCATTATCTTAGTAACGGTTGCACATATTCAACTCAAATTTGACATATGGATATGTCATGAGAAAATACAGGTCAAGTTCGAATTTGGTCATGGTTCGATGATTTTTGGCAGAGTTATGCCCCTTTTACTTTGAAAATAATATGAAATTTTCAGTTTCCGTTCATTATCTCCCCAACGGTACAACACATTCAACTCAAATTTGACATATGGATATGTCATGAGAAAATACAGGTCAAGTTCGAATTTGGTCATGATTCGATGATTTTTGGCAGAGTTATGCCCCTTTTACTTTGAAAATAATATTAAATTTTCAGTTTCCGTTCATTATCTCCCCAAAGGTACAACACATTCAACTCAAATTTGACATATGTATATGTCATGAGAAAATACAGGTCAAGTTCGAATTTGGTCATGGTTCAACGATTTTTGGCAGAGTTATGCCCCTTTTACTTTGAAAATAATATGAAATTTTCAGTTTCCGTTCATTATCTCCCCAACGGTACAACACATTCAACTCAAATTTGACATATGGATATGTCATGAGAAAGTACAGGTCAAGTTTGAATTTGGTCATGGTTCGATGATTTTTGGCAGAGTTATGCTCCTTTTACTTTGAAAATAATATGAAATTTTCAGTTTCTGTTTATTATCTCCCCAACAGTACAACACATTCAACTCAAATTTGACGTATGGATATTTTTTTGGAATGCCAAGGTCAAGTTCGAATTTGGTCATGGTTCAATAATTTTTGGCAGAGTAATGCCCTTTTCACTTTGAAAAAAATATGAAATTTACAGTTTCTGTTCATTATCTACCCAACAGTGATACATATTCAACTCAAATTTGACATATGGATATGTCAAAGAAATGGGCAGGTCAAGTTGGAATTTGGTCATGGTTCGATGGTTTTTTGGCAGAGTTATGTCCCTTTCACTTTGAAAATAATATAGATACATCTTAGGAATAGGCAGTTTAAGTTTGAATTTGGTCGTGGTTCAATGATTTTGGACAAACTTATCTCTCTTGAATATTGGAAAAAATTTTGAACTTTCAGTTTCAGCACTCATACTTTTGTGGAAATGTATGTAGCCATTATTTTGGCTACAAATATGAAATATGCTATTTTCAAAAGGATAAGACTGAATAATTTCAGTGCCTTGAACATTGTATGAAAATGGTTTGTGTTAACATTGAAAAGTTTTAAGGGCTTTGAACTTAAAATGAAAACAATAATTTGTGCAAACAAATTTGGAACTAAATATAATAACATCTGAAATTTTGGCTGCATGCGGGGGCATCCGTGGCATGATGACACATTTCTAGTTGTTTTTGTCTTATACTTTCAGAGCGATTCAACACTTATGTGGTCTTGAAGTTACAAAATGTCAAATCAACAACGATCTTGGTCAAGGGAAACAACCCATGTTGGGAACAGGACTTTATGTTGTAAGTATTAAACCTAAAATGAAGTAAGGTATAAACTAACACACATTTTACTTCATGTCTGTTTTTCATAAAGAAAGGTATTTTTCTTCCATGATAAAAAGAGCTGTTTTAAATTCATCATTTGAACTGCTTGATATAGGCTACATCATCATAACTTAGGTATGTAACTAAAATATATCCATGATGCAATAAATGATGTGAAAGCAAATAAAATGCATTATGAAAATCACCAGTCATTTCGACTATCACAAAATTATTTAAAGCTAATACATGTACTTTACTTAAGAAATGGTGAATAATATTCTGTGGACAAGTCTTACAGCTTTTTTCACAGTGTCTAAAATGTTTAACAGCAGTCAACATTTGTACTGGTGATGAAAAAAAAAAAGACATTTGGGATAGCGGAATAATTATGTACCCTCACAATAAACATTCATTAGTGATATGAATGACATAAATATCATGACCCAGACAGAAATCTCCACTAGGGAGATATAACCAATCATATCTGCCCTCCACTTCCGATGCTTTGAAGGGAACTTCTTTATAGCTGAGTGCTGTATACTGTATGATCGAATAAGAAAAAAATACACACTTCTAAAGCTATTCTCGAAAATATTTGCCCGTGCATTAATTGATTGAACAAAAAGACCTCGATAAATACAGAAGTTGTGGTATTGACAGTTGTCTGTATGCAAATTTAATTATAGAAGGCAGTTTATCCCATTCCTTTCATTGTGTATAAAACATTCTTTGTCTAATCAATAATGCTTATATATAAGCAAGACTTCACCATTGTTTTATATTTTCCGTTGGGAATTCCTCTATATAAAACGGCAATTAAGGATATCTGGTAGAAATTTAAAATACTGTAAATTTGTCCCAAGCTTCCACTATGTGAAAGAATGGTCAGATTTCATGAATGAATTAGTAATTGACTTGTGAAGTATAGAAAGATTGTTTTGTTACAGGCTTTGTGCTGTTTTGTTGTAAATAACTTAATTAGGTCTGGTTATCATACATTTAGTCTGTCTAAAACATGACATGAATATGTAGTTGTATCCTGCTTGTAAATACATAGCTCTAGTTATCAGGTTTGTATGTGGTCAACCATATTTAGGCTGTAGTATTAAAAGAAGACTCATTCAAATCTTTTCTAACTTTAAGGATTAACTTTTAACTTTTAGGGATTTTGTTTTTCTGTATTTCATTGTCACATGCAACATTTTACAATTTTGCCGTGTTGGGCTTTCTTTAGGGATTCTGTTTTTCTGTGTTTAAATTTTTTTCATTATTTTATCAAGTATCAGTGCTAACTTTACATCTTGAAACTGTAACATTGTTATTATTATCATTATTATAATTATTACTGTAATTTACAAAAAAAATTCAGTTCTTAAAGTCATTATCAGCTATTTTGTTTTGGAAAACCATTAAATACAGAAAAGTGAAGTCTTTATTTATAAGCTGTTTCTGTCAGCAATCAATGGGATCTAAAATTACTAAAAAGACATGTTTTCATAAAGGATGGAATATAGATGGCTTTGTAATGTTTGCTTGTTTTGTTGGATTTTTAGTCACATCAACAAAATAGCAATGTGGAAAATTTGCAGGATATTTTTTTCCTTAGAAGGAAGTAGATGGAATATGAAGTACAAAAAGAGCATTATTGTTATCCACAATATTGAATGATATGCTTGAGTATTTTTCATGGATGCTGTGATACAGTTTGTATGTTTGATATTAAATGCTATTGGCATTGGCAACATGCATTTTAAAGATATGGAAGGAAAACGGGGATACCTGTAATATCTTTCAGGGATCATATTTAGTACTGTGAAAAAGAGTTATAAACATTCCTGTCTATTAGGACTAAGTTATTAATTTCAACTCCTCATTTAATACTGGGCAGTTTTGATGACAATCAATAGGTGTGACCCTAATCCTATTGTGGTCCTTTACTCTGTGAGTGAGTTAGCTAAAAACAAACCCTCCCATCTACTGAATAAAATTTCTGCAAGAGCTATAAAAGAAATGACTTCTCCTTCAGCTAAAAAATAACAAATGTAAAAATTTTGATGAAAAGATCATAAGGTGTTAACTTTGGGCGCAGGATTTTTCTCTTGTTAATAAATATTTAGATTTCATGATATGAAATGTTCCTTGCAACCATGCAAGGCTTCTACATTTTTGTAATATTTGAGGTCCACTGAGTCTTGAAATAGATTTTTCTTCTTTTCTATGCCTAGTTACTGACTATTATCATAGATATTTGGTATGCATAGACTTTTCCATGAAAAAGGAATTGCCTGTATAGAGTTTATTTATATTGGGTTTTTTTTCATGTGGATCAAATCAGAATTATGAAAAAATCATGTGTTTTTTAGCTCAACTATTCAAAGAATAGGGAGAGCTGTATTGTACTCATCTAAGTATTGCCATTGCTGTTCCAGGACAGTGAGTGAGTGTCACACTTTGGTTAAAATTTTGCATTTAAGTTGATATGTCCATAACGACAGGAGGAAATGGGTTGAAACTTCACAAACTTATTGAAAGCAGGAGGTCACTATCCAAGGACCATAACTCTAGCAAGGATTTTTACAGAATTATTACCCTTTATAACTTAAAAAAACTCTTGTTATAATACCAAGCACTGAAAATTGTCAATGCTGTCCTACTTCTTTTGTTCATCTGAAACTAGTTATGTTGGTATATTGCTTGGTAATAAGCTTGTTTGTTTCCCTTCCTATATCAGATAATATCCATAATTATAATAATTTTCAATCTTTAAAGTTTGTTGCTAAGCAGTAAATCAGCTGGTGAATACAGTGTGGTAAGATTGTTATATGAGGTTATAGAAGAAAAAAATTTGCTTCCGTAGTGTAATGTTTGATATTCATTTAAATTTACCAGCATTTCACTTCTTGGAAAATATCTGAAGACAATTTACTTCTTGAAAAATATTAAAACTCTGTAAAATTTATATTATACAAGTAAAACTTGTGTTATTTGTGATAAAAGTGTATGATTTGGAGTCTTATATTTATAGTTGCAATAAAAACTTGAAGTGTTACAGATAGATGAAGTTATACTGTTAGATTAGTCTGCACAAAGTGAAGGATTTAGTGAGCGAGGCATGGTCAATTTGTCTGGAAGCAGATGTAGCATTATATGATATTTATTGATATTCAAGTTATTGGACGAGATAGATTCATGGCTGTATCAGTTTGATACTTCTGCTTTAAATTGGCAGCTTCTGTCTTACACAATAAAATAAACAATTTTACTTAATATGATTTTGTAGATGATTCTTAACTTTAACATACATGAAATTTACTGAGAAAATTGAAAAGTGGAAACTTATAACCAACACAGGATAAATTTTAAAGTGTATTTAATGATGATAACCGATGTTTCGACTCTCAAGAGTCTTCATTAGGGTTATAAAATATTAGAATATAAAGAAATTAGTGTCTTATATATAAAAATTGGTTATATTTAATATAGTCACATTATTTGTTCTAAAAATAGATTTTATGTCATTATGGGTTTAGCCCATAATCTATATGTAGTTCTTTGCTTTTAAAATAAAATGAAATTTATGAGACACGAGACAAAGGATTATACTGTGTTACATTCTTAAATTGTTGTACATGCTGATGAAATCAAAAGGGGGACATTGAAATAGGTTGTCATTCATTCCGTCTTGGTCTTCTTGGGTTTGTCAGTCAGATGCTCTCTTTTATAACTCTTTTGGAAAACTAAGTAAGGTATTACCTCTTGAAATTTTATAAATTCCAAGTATGCAAGACGAAATTGTTCCCCTAGGAATTTTTGGGTTATGGCTCTGTGTTACTTATAAATATATACATTTGTATATTTAAAGGAAAAATACAATATTTTACAAGTGGCTTGTTGAATTTAATGGACACATTTGTGATAAGGAAATGATGCTCATTAAATTCTGAAATCAAAACCTGATTTTGTACTTTAAAGTTATGTCATGTTGTGAAATTAGATTTAAGTATGCATTGTTTTAAAGAAATTTTAAGTCAATTTTAATACTGATATACTAGATTTTGATATGTCTGGACTTGAATGTTTAAAGTATGCTACACATAGGAAGTGGCAGCTAAAATAATGACCCTCTTTCACTGCAAAGGGTAGAGATCTTTTTTCACATAACAAGTAATGGTGGGACACCTATGATCTCCTTTCACACAATAAGCTAGAGAGGGGCACCTATGATCCTCTTGCTTACAGTTAGCTAGGGAGGGGCACCTATGATCCTCTTGCACACAGTTAGCTAGGGAGGGGCACCTATGATCCTCTTGCACACAGTTAGCTAGGGAGGGGCACCTATGATCCTCTTGCACACAGTTAGCTAGGGAGGGGCACCTATGATCCTCTTGCACACAGTTAGCTAAGGAGGGGCACCTTTGATCCTCTTGCACACAAAAAGCTAGGGAGGGGCACCTTTGATCCTCTTGCACACAATTAGCTAGGGAGGGGCACCTATGATCCTCTTGCACACAAAAAGCTAGGGAGGGGCACCTATGATCCTCTTGCACACAATTAGCTAGGGAGGGGCACCTATGATCCTCTTGCACACAGTAAGCTAGGGAAGGGCACCTATGATCCTCTTGCACACAATGAGCTAGGGAGGGGCACCTATGATCCTCTTGCACACAAAAAGCTAGGGAAAGGCACCTATGATCCTCTTGCACACCGTTAGCTAGGGAGAGGTACCTATGATCCTCTTGCACACAAATAGCTAGGGAGGGGCACCTATGATCCTCTTGCACACAAAAAGCTAGGGAGGGGCACCTATGATCCTCTTGCACACAGTTAGCTAGGGAGAGGTACCTATGATCCTCTTGCACACAATAAGCTAGGGAGGGGCACCTATGATCCTCTTGCACACAATAAGCTAGGGAGGGGCACCTATGATCCTTTTGCACACAGTTAGCTAGGGAGAGGAACCTATGATCCTCTTGCACACAATAAGCTAGGGAGGGGCACCTATGATTCTCCTGCACGCAGTTAGCTAGAGAGAGGTACCTATGATCCTCTTGCACACAATAAGCTAGGGAGGGGTACCTTTGATCCTCTTGCACACAAAAAGCTAGGGAGGGGCACCTTTGGCCCTCCATTAAACAATAATCTAGGGTGGGGCACCTGTGACCCCTTTTACACAATTAGATTAAGGGAGGGGCACCTATGACCCTCTTACAAATTAAGATAGGGAGGGCACCTATGATCCTCTTCCAAAATTAGCTAGGGAGGGGCACTTTTCTTTTACACAATAAGGTAGGGTGGGCACCTGTGATCTTTCACACATACATTAATAATCATGCAGAAATAGTTGTTATGGTTTGAAAATGGCATGATTTGGGGGCTTACCATTGTTTGGCTGTAGTCAATTCAATGCCCACGTTCAGTTTCGATGATGGCCAATTGGTGAGTGTTTGACTAGAGTAAATTAATTTTTTTTCTAGTCGATTACTGTGACCATAGTAAGTGACCGAACCTTGCAAACATCTATACCTTTAACAGGCGTAAACTGTTGATATCTTTCATCAAGACATATAAATGTAGGTAATGTCTTGTTATAATTTTGTGACTGTATATTTATAGTGAGACAGACAGATTGGATGCTGGATTGATCATTGAAGTATGGAACAAGGGAATGCTGTGGGACAAGTTGATTGGTCTCCATTGGTTACCACTTCGTAGTGTCCATTTCTCTAACCAGGTATGTGGCATTAGTCTTTGTTGTGATTCACCAGTGCTAAGAGGTAGGTTAAATTCCTTTGCTTGAGAAATGTCTACAGGTAACTAACATAATATTGGTGGTCACATCTACCAAGGTCGCCATGGTGTTGGAAGTGTAATAATGCATGGAGAGACACCTGATGGTTTCCTCACCTTGTAAATGTTGACAAATTACTGTAAGTGTTAGTATAATCCTGAAGTCTAAACAAAACACAGATACGAATAACATGTCTGCAGAAACTTATTATTGACTAGGAAAGTCTTGGCACGTGGGTAATTTGCATAAAATAGTAATTGTTCATTTTGTGAAGTTCTCCTTGGGATTTATTTATTTGATGTGTGTTTTAAAGAAATTATTAAAATAACATTTCATTTAAAAACAACATCTTTTTAATCACTTTGTTGTGTTGGTTGGTTGGTTTATCAAGATCAAGGTCATCCTTGAAGTTCAAATATCATACAAATTTGTGTTGACTTTTCCTTGAAGGATTTTGAATTCTTCTCCAATTTAGCTCAAATATTAACCTCAGAATGGCAATAATATGCAAAACCCATGCAGTAGCTGTGCAGGCTCAAGGTAAAGGTCACCCTTGAAGGTCAGAATTTGAATACTTTCTGTCTGCACTTTAATCTCTTTCTTTTCAATTGCCTTAATTTTCACAAACTTAACTCATATGTTTTCTTTTAAAGATAATGATAAATTTCACTACATAAAACCCTGTGTCATAGAGATCAGGTATCCGTCACTCCTCAGGCAGCTCAAGTTTTCTAATGACATATGTATTTTTGCAAAGCTGATCAGTAACAAAGAAATATAGGTGGAAATATAACTTCCCTAAAACTTGTCTACCTTTTTTATGTCCTTTTTCCATGACAGTTTGCAGAATGGTTCTATTGGCAAGACCATTGTTAAGCAATGGGATCTTAACTTGGAACATACAACCTTATTGACTTGGCTGTTTATGGTTTTTATAATCAAATCTTATTGTCTGGTAGGCTAGCAGTAAAGTTTGGCCGAGTACTTAATGCCTGATTTAATGTATAAATAGATCTTATTTATTGTCTGTCCTAATGTCTTTTGTACTTCCTTTATTTGCTGATCAGTATTCTAAGATAATAGTGATATCTGACTTTTCTATTTTAGCAGTAGAAACCTATAACTCCTTAGTCTGTTTACCACACAGGTCACTGTCCTAGGTTAGGTCTCAAATTCTTAGTCTGTTTACCACACAGGTCACTGTCCTAGGTAAGGTCTCAAGTTCTTAGTCTGTTTACCACACAGGTCACTGTCCTAGGTTAGGTCTCAATTTCTTAGTCTGTTTACCACACAGGTCACTGTCCTAGGTTAGGTCTCAAGTTCTTAGTCTGTTTACCACACAGGTCACTGTCCTAGGTTAGGTCTCAAGTTCTTAGTCTGTTTACCACACAGGTCACTGTCCTAGGTTAGGTCTCAAGTTCTTAGTCTGTTTACCACACAGGTCACTGTCCTAGGTTAGGTCTCAAGTTCTTAGTCTGTTTACCACACAGGTCACTGTCCTAGGTTAGGTTTCAATTTCTTAGTCTGTTTACCACACAGGTCACTGTCCTAGGTTAGGTCTCAATTTCTTAGGGTCACTGTTCTAGGTTAGGTCTCAAGTTCTTAGTCTGTTTACCACACAGGTCACTGTCCTAGGTTAGGTCTCAAGTTCTTAGTCTGTTTACCACACAGGTCACTGTCCTAGGTTAGGTTTCAAGTTCTAAGTCTGACTACACAGGTCACTGTCCTAGGTAAGGCTTCTTGTCCTTACATCTATCAAAACTGCAATTATATTTTGTCATTTTATGGAAACATCAGCAACACCAATAATACCCCGTCAGTTTATTTTGATTAGTCAATAGACCTTCTGTAGATTAGATATTGACAAGTCATTGTTTATATTTACAATTCAATATTATATTGACATTTCATGCTTTAACATATTTGTTGTTATGCTTATATGAAATCTTTTACTTTCTTTGCGGACTGACTTGTTTTCTCTTACACTGAAATTGTTGCCACATATTTTAATGATGTGAACAGCAAGCCATTTCATTTCTCTGCCATTTTTGCCTCGTATTTTCATGCAATATTGGAAATAAATGACATGTGTCAATTTGATAACATTACTGCAGGCACTCAAGTATGACAGTGAGTGCCTTGACATACCAAACCAAAACTCTGTAATAGATCCAAAGCAGTGCATTTAGATATATTCAACATTTGATCTGACATTCAGTGCCCTCCTGCTGTTTATATAAATAAAACACAGGACACTATCTTTTACTAGGTGTCAGTAACTCAGGATGTTTACTTCTTGTTGTAGGTTTGATCATCATAACTACTTCCCACCTTCTTTTTATAGGACTTTGGACCTTAAAAAAAAAAATTTAAACAAATTCTTCCCATGAACCTTTGCATTTGTCAGCTTAAAATTCTTTTTCTTTACCAGAATGTGATACCAGAATGTGATTCATGGTCCATAGTGAAATCTTACATTTATTGCCTTCTTAAAAAATTATCTTTATTTCTGTCCAGCCATGATGACTTCTTGTGGAGTAACTCTGTATTGTTCTGTGTATATTTTGATTAATATGTCTCGAGGTTTTATTACAACCAGAAAATTGTGTGTATGTTGTAGGAGGGGGATGGTAAATGGATGTCACTAGACAGTGAGTTAATCATGCAGAATGGAGAAATTAAAGGCACACGTTACCCTACTGGTCATAAGGTACTCATTGAAGCAAGATTTGAAATTCCGTATGGTATGTCATATTTGTTGTATTAATTTATTTTAGTTCAATTGTGTAGGAAGATCCTGGAACTAAATAATACTGAGCAACAAGAGTAAAGTTTCTTGCTCAAGAAAACAACCACTTGCCTCTGATGGGGTTTGAACCTATGCTGTTATGTTTCATTAAAACAACACAATGTATTGATATTGTTTGTTGAAATACAGCAAAATTATATCACTGACAACCAAATATTTTAATATGATTACTAATTATTCAATTTTTGAAGGAAGATGATTTAGCCTTGTTAAATCCTTGTCATTAAGTTCATATTTGTTGAGATAGATCATATTCTCTTCATTATCTATAAGTGAGAACTTGTAACAACAACTTGTGTATTTTAGATATATTTTAAGCTTGTCAACTAGTTTTCAAATTAAATTGCTTAAGATAAAACTTAACATACTGACGAGATATCATTGAAAAGACTTGAGTTTCACTTGAATTATTTTTTACATTTACTGTGTTATTTTATTGGAATGCATTGTTCGAAAAGAATATCCCTACTCAATTATTACGAAGATTTCTATCTAATTTGTCATTTATTTTAAAACTGTGTGATATTTAGACTGGCCTCATATGAATAATTGATGTTTACTCAATCCTGATGCGCTGTAACTGTGTTAAAAGCAGAAATGTAAACAAACTGAGTGTTGATTACCATTTAATGATAATGATCACTCTTGTATTTTTTCAACTGTTGTTACATTAGTATTATTTATTCAATAATTCATACCTCTAGCACTATTACTAGTTAACAAGCTCGCATGCTGGTGAAATATCAGTTGTTTTAGCAACGCTTAATACCTCTGTCTCTAGCTCTAGCGCAAATGAATGACAGTTTTGTACAGAAAATAGATTGTTTTTCATGCTTGAATTCCTGTTTTTCATACACTGACAAGGCAATAGTAAGAAACAGACCTGTGGGAATATATCTCTTGAATTGGGAGACTTAGTGTTGGATATATTCCACATATTTATTAATATAGATTGTAACATTTATTTCCCTTTGATTATAGACAGATAGATTGTTAAGTATGATAACATTGTGCATTACAGAAGCAGTAGCCGAGCTCCCAGAACATGAGGCTATTAAATTAAAAGAGAAATTGGAAGTTCTTAATAACATGGATGCTGAGGTATTTTACATTTCTTTCTTCTCTATTGTTTTATTCAGATTTTTATTCAGTCATAGTTTTGTATGTTGAATATTAATAAGAAAAGATCAGCTGTTGTATTTTTTTAAACAAAACTATAAGTAAATAAGCAAAAGTGATAAATTTTTCTTCGCGCAATAGTGATGAATTTTTCCTTCACATGGATTTTATAAGTGTATTATTTGTTGAATGGTGTTTGTTTAATGGATTTTGTTATACAAAAGAGTTATTTTCATAGAAACACATTAATTAATATGTCTGACAATAAAAAATGAGAAAGATATGAATGAGGGTGAGGAAGATGATGTTGATTACGATAAGATTATTGATCTGGGGTTAACCTATCTTCCAATTTTATAAGAGGATGTCAATATTTTGTTAGGGTACAATTGCCTGTCAATCATTCAAACCCAATATCTCGACATCCTCGTTTCTGGTTCATTCAGTGAAGAATTTTAATCGAATTAAATGCAAAACAAAGCTTTTAGTTTTATTATGTGAAAACCATTAGAATTGAATTTTATTTCTAAATTTATTTTTGTCTGATTATGGTGTTTGTTTAGTGATATTTAACAGTTTATATTGCTATTTAAACCTGTTGGGACTGAAAATGATAAGCTTTTGCTACTTGTATGGAGTCAGTCCAGCCTGCACATTCATCCAGTCTGACAAGGGTCTATGGACGTTGGTAGCTCAATATTTCAATCTTGACATCCCTTAAACTTTGAATGGGTGGTTCCAAATTCAAAGCTTAGTAAAGATTGGACTGTTCCAAATTCAAAGCTTAGTAAATTCATTATGAACAATAAGCGGGTAGAGTTACCTTTAATGCAGATTAACAGTAAATGTCAGGTAATAGAATAATGATGTTATACTAGCATTACATTATATAAATGTCACATAGGCTTTTGAGTAACTGAGGAAACAGTATTTTTACAAGGGGTGATATTTTCTCTGTTTCTCACAAACCTATGTGTAATTTATTTTATTACCCAGAACAAATACTTCATTGGGACACTATTTCTGTAAGTTTTTATTTTTAACCAGGTTTTCCGAAGGAAAAAACTGGTTATTAGATTGAGGTATGTCGGCGGGCGGATGGGCGGACGGGCGGGCGGGCGTAAACAATTTCTTCTGTGCGCAACTCCTCCTACATTTCTCAACGGATTTTGACCAAACTTTCACAGAAGCTTTGTCATCAAGTGCCCTGGCGCATATTGTCGGGGTTTTGCCATTGGATAATATTTGACCTAATTACGGCCCTTTGTTGTTTTTTCTTATATAGAATATATAGTGGACAATTTCTTCTGTGCGCAACTCCTCCTACATTTATCAACAGATTTTGACCAAACTTTTACAGAAGCTTTGTCATCAAGTGCCCTGGCACATATTATCGGGGTTTTGCGATTGGATAATATTTGACCTAATTATGGCCCTTTGTTTTTTTTCCTTTTATAGAATATATAGTGAACAATTTCTGCTGTGCGCAACTCCTCCTACATTTCTCAACGGATTTTGACCAAACTTTCTCAGAAGCTTTGTTATCAAGTGCCCTGGAACATATTATCGGGGTTTTGTGATTGGATAATATTTGACCTAATTATGACCCTTTGTTTTTTTTCCTTATACAGAATATATAGTGAACAATTTCTACAGTGCGCAACTTCTCCTACATTTCTCAACAGATTTTGATCAAACTTTCACAGAAGCTTTGTTATCAAGTGCCCTGGCGCATATTGTCGGGGTTTTGTGATTTGATAATATTTGACCTAATTATGCCCCTTTGTTTTTTTTTCCTCAATATATAATGATCAAATTCTTCTGTGCTGAACTAGTCCTACATTTCTCAACAGATTTTGTTCAAACTTTCACAGAAGCCATATCATCAAGTGCCCTGGCGCATATTGTAGAGGTTTTGTGATTGGATAATTTTTGACCTAATTACGGCCCTTTGTTTTTTTTCCTTATACAGAATATATAGTGAACAATTTCTACAGTGCGCAACTTCTCCTACATTTCTCAACAGATTTTGATCAAACTTTCACAGAAGCTTTGTTATCAAGTGCCCTGGCGCATATTGTCGGGGTTTTGTGATTTGATAATATTTGACCTAATTATGCCCCTTTGTTTTTTTTTCCTCAATATATAATGATCAAATTCTTCTGTGCTGAACTAGTCCTACATTTCTCAACAGATTTTGTTCAAACTTTCACAGAAGCCATATCATCAAGTGCCCTGGCGCATATTGTAGAGGTTTTGTGATTGGATAATTTTTGACCTAATTACGGCCCTTTGTTTTTTTTTCCTTATACAGAATATATTTTTTCCTTATACAGAATATATAGTGAACACTTCTTCTGTGGCAATTCCTCCTACATTATTCATGTTTTACATTGCACATAGTTACATTGTTTATTGCTTGTATTTGTATTTCAAATACAACATATTTATCTACAATGGAGATAATTGAAAACCTGGTTTCGTGGCATTGCCATGTTTCTTGTTCAGATTTTTACTGTGAAAAAGTACTGTTACCTATGTAACAGTGCAAAATTTTTAGTCACATGGTACACTTGAATTAACAGGAAGAGTAACTCCCATTGACGATGGGAAATTAACATTAAAAAAATAGTGAGGGGTAATAATTTAATATAACCGATTTTTTTTTACCTTTGTTTAGAGACATACAGCTTGACCAATTAGCTAATGTTTACATGTAATAATTATTTTGAAATATTGTTCAATTTTTTCAGATCATGCACAGTAAAGAACTATCAAAGAGACAAACATATTCTCAGTGTAAGTTAAAAGATTTATGCTTTCTCTTCATATGGTAAAACTGTCTTAAATGTTTTAATTAGCGATTTTATAGCAGCTTATTCTGTTAAGTTTTAGTTTCTGTCTGAGGTATTGTTACAGTCATGGTGGTGTTGCTGTTGCCATCCCCAAAACTTTATCATTGATCATAACTTTTAAATTCTGGGTGTATTGTCTTCATACTTAGCCACCAACAATCATTTGGACAAGCTAGACCTTCAAGTAGACCAGAATTTATTTGACCTTCATTCATGAATGGTCAAATGTCTAAATTTTGCTTGATTTTTAATGATTTTGCTATTAGTGGCTAAAACTTTGTTATTTTGGAATGGATTGTCTTCATAACAATCTTCAATATCAGGCAGACAATGACCTTCACTCATAAATGATCTTGACCTTGAGTTCACATTATTGAATTTTTAAGCTCACCTGTCACAAAGTGAAAGGGTGAGCTTTTGTGATCGCTTTTCGTCCGTCGTCCGTCCGTCTGTAAACTTCTGCTTTAAATGACATCTTCTCATTAATCACTAAGCCAATTTCATCCAAACTTCACAGGAATGTTACTTTGGTAGTCAACTTTAAAAATTGTTCAAAGAATTAAATTCTAAGCAGAACTCTGGTTGCCATGGCAACTGAAAGAAAAAACTTAAAATATCTTCTTTTAGAAAACTGAAAGAGCTAGAGCTTAAATATTTGGCATGAAACATCATCTAGTCAGTGTCTACCAAGTTTGTTCAAATAAATGCCCTGGGGTCAAAATTGGCCCCGCCCCGGGGGTCATTGATTTTCCTTATTTGTATATAGTAAAAACTTAAAAAATCTTCTTTTAAAAAGCCCAAATAGCTAGAGCTTAGATATTAAGCATGAAACATCTTCTAGTGGGTGTCTACCAAGTTTGTTCAAATAAAAGCCCTGGGGTCAAAATTGGCCCCGCCCCAGGGGGTCATTGTTTTTCCTTTATGTATATAGTAAAAACTTAAAAAATCTTCTTTTAAAAAATCCAAAGAGCTAGATTTAGGATATTTAGCATGAAACATCTTCTAATGGGTGTCTACCATTTTTGTTCAAATAAGGGCCCTTGGATTAAAATTGGCCTAAACCCGGGGATCATTGATTTTCTTAATATGTATATAGTAAAAAACTTAAAAAGTCTTCTTTTAAAAAACCCTAACAGCCAGAGCTAAGATATTTAGCATAAAACATCTTCTAATGGGTGTCTACCATTTTTGTTCAAATAAGGGCCCTTGGGTTAAAATTGGCCCTGCCCAGGGGATCATTGATTTTCCTTATATGTATATAGTAAAAACTTAAAAAATAATCTTTTAAAAAGCCCAAATAGCTAGAGCTTAGATATTAAGCATGAAACATCTTCTAGTGAGTGTCTACCAAGTTTGTTCAAATAAAAGACCTGGAGACAAAATTGGGTCCACCCAGAGGGGGGGGGGGGGGTCATTGTTTTTCCCTATATGTGTATAGTAAAAACTTTAAAAAAATCTTCTTACAGCTAGAGCTTAGATATTTATCATGAAACATCTTCAAATGGGTGTCTACCAAGTTTGTTCAAATAAATTCCCTTGGGTTAAAGTTGTCCCTGCCCCGGGTGCCTATATACAGGTGAGCGATTTCAGGGCCATCATGGCCCTCTTGTTTTGCTGTAACTGGCTATAACTTGCTTATTAATGAATGGATTGACATTATATTAAGACACAACATTCTTTAGTATATGACCTTCATGTATATTGAACTCAAATTGACCTTTATGACCTTGACCTTGAAGGTTAAAATGTTGAATTTAATTTTCACTGATTTTTGCTATTATTGACTGTAAGTGATAAATGTATTATCTTCATACTTGGACAAAACAACATTTTGGTCAAGGCCTTCTAAGAGGTTGAACTTACCTTGACCTTTGAATGACCTTGACCATCAAGGTCAAATTATTGAATTTTGGTTAAATTGTCATAATTTTGTTATTTATGTATGGATTTGATTTATATTTAGACAAAAGAGACTTGCTACTAAACAAACATATTGAATAATTAAGATGTGACCTTGACCTGTAATTGACCTTTACCATCAAGGTAAAATTAATGAAATTCTCGTGTTTTTTTTCTGTAACCAAAACATTGTTATTTATAAATAAATTAACTTCATATTTAGAAGCAACATCTTTTAGATCAGGACCTTCATATATCAAACTCAAATTGACCTTGAATCATGTATGACCTTGACCTTGAATGTCAAATTATTGAATTTTCAATGATTATTGCTATATAATTGGCTGTAACTTTGTAATTAATCAATGGATTATACTTGGACAAAAAAACTTTAGGAAGGTTGAATTAATCTTGACCTTGAGCTTTAAATGACCTTGACTGTCAAGGTCAAATTATTGAATTTTTAAACTTTTTTTTCTTTAATTTTCTTTTTAAAATTTTGTTTAAACCAGTTATTTGTTTGCTTTTAGAAAAAGTAAAGAAGGTCGAGTGTTGCCCCTGCCTGACGGTGGCTCTTGTAAAATTAATGTCTTTCATGATAAATTGATATCGCAAGTCCATGTTTGTGCAAATGTGCTAACTAGTAGGTTTAATTGAACACACTAAAAGTCATAATTTCCTATCCAATGATATAAAATACTTTAGTGGAACCCCTTTAAAGTACTTTTTACTTTATCCTGTGCTAATGTATTATTGTTTCATGAACATGCCTTAAGAAGGTTCAGTCAGTTTAAGAAAATAAGAATCTTGACAGCGTTGAAAATACTTGCTAATTATTTCAATTCCTTCCCTAGTGATAATAAGTGTGTGCGCTTGATCATAGTAGCTCTCTCCACAATGTTTCAACTATAAAAGCAATTCTGCCATCATCTAGCACAGCAGCAGTGAGAACAATGGCAAATTTAATCACACATTATATTGTATTCTGACATCTGGCTATCCTAGGTCTTTTCTCTTACCACTAGTACCTTTTTAATGTCTGATTAATTTTATTCTGAATATTAATATGTCAATCTGTGTGGCTGTAGGAAATCTGACATCTGAAATTACTTGTTAACTGTTTCAAACTTTTGATATTGGTAGGGGGAATTTTGGAAATTTTGCACAAAATTTAAATTTTTTGAAATCTCTTAAAGAAGTGAAATAAAAAAAAATTAAAAAAGAATTAAATTAAAAAGTAAATTTAAAACATAGCAGGACAGTTACACAAACTAAGAATAGGTTGAATGATATTATATAAACAGATCTGTATTTATTTTATAGCGGGAATGTCAGAAGACAGCGACTATACCAGCGATATAAATTACCCATTACCCCACCAACACAACAGCTCCGCCCACCAGTTCCGCGGTGAACCTAATTACCCACTTAACCATGAAAATAGCCAAGAATACAGTCGGGATTATGGTCCATATGATTCCTTTGATAGAGATGAATATGGTCGGCTGCCCTCTTTTGATCGTATTGACATGGAACGTAGAGGTTCCTATGAAAGGGGCGGTTCTTTTGATCAGGATGTTTCTTTCGATGGTGATGAAATAGGATATGAGCGAGGTGATTCATTTGAGAGAACGGAGTCATTTGAGCGGGAGTCTGATCATTATGGTTATGAAAGATCTGACACTGAATATGAAAGATCCATACAGGATGATAGATACGACGAAGATGGATATGATCGTCCAATCAGAGACTACGAAAGACTGGAACTTGGTTCCCACCATAGCTCAAATAGGGATTATGATTCTGACCAGGAATATGCATATTCACATCCTGACTATGATAGAACGGTGACTAATGAGGATAGTGTTACATATGATAGGAGAGCGTTTGAACAGCGGTATGATCGCGATTTCTATTATGATTCACAAGAACAATTGAATAAAAATAGGAGTTATTCAAGGGAATCTCAAAATTACTCACGAGAGTCAGACTTTTATCCAATGGGAAGTGGTTCCCATGTAGGTAGGAGTGACACAGACTCTGAACCTCTCTCTTATAATAGTCGTCCAAATCAACGTCAACCATTGTCTAATGCCTCCACAACACTTACAGGTAGACACGGGTAAGTCAACATTTATAACAGCTTGATACAAGTAGTAATTTTAGTAATTTGTTGTATAAAGTCATCAGAATTTGGGTTCCAGGTTAAGCTTTTATATTACAAGTGTCTGGCAGGAACAAGAATTTCTGAAATTGCTTGTCATATCTGAACTTCAAACTTACTAAGCATTCTTGTGCGTCCCTTATATGTAATTGTGATTTGGTCATATTTAATCAGTTCTAAGTCAAAAACAAACTTAAAAACATTTTCTTTTATAAAACTACAATGCCAAGAGCTTAGATATTTGATTTTTAACATTTTGTAGCAGACATCTTCAAATATTTTTTAAAAAAATATGCAGCTTGGAAATGACATCAAATATGACAATATGTGACCTTATTACTGACCTTTACATTTAAAAATAAAAAAATGTGACCATTTCTAGCAATATATGAGCAGCATCACGACAAAACCAACATAGTGCGTTTGCGACCAGCATGGATCCAGACCAGCCTGCACATCTGTGCAGCCTGATCAGGATCCATGCTTTTTGCTATCAGTTTCTCTTCTTGTAATAGAGTTGGTAAGCGAACAGCATGGATCCTGATCAAACTGCGTGGATGCGCAGGTTGGTCTGGATCCATGCTGGTCGCAAACGCACTATGTTGGTTTTGTCGTGACTCGGCTCATATCTCAGGAGAGCAATCCAGGGCCATCATGAGCTTCTTGTTATTTTCTTTTTAGAAGATAGAACGTCGTAAATGTTTTTTTGGAGATTTTGTAAATGGAAACAATCTTATTGAAATGGAATCTATACATATTTGTAGGATAAATGATAATGACATGTAATAAAAGTGTTTTTTTTTACTTTTTCTTCACTTTTTTGTTTAGTGCTTTAACTGAAAATGCAACAATGGTACATGCCTTCAAAAACCCTTAAAATGCATTATGTACTTTCATGATAATGGTGTCCTATATACTTCTATATAATAAGTTATACAGATTTTTGATGGTCCAATGGTTTAAATGATACAGCCATGTTCACCAATTAAAAAGGACCTTTATTCAGCCTTTTAGGGATGGTTAAAGTTGAGATATTTAGTGACAAAGATTTTTTTTCAATCAATAAAGCAGTTAGCACCATAGAACAATGAAATATAAGGATTGTTTCTTCTATTTGCTAACAATTTTGTGTGGTTAATTCATATGATGATGCTACAGTAATTTATTACCTGATCTAAAAATGAATGTCTTGAAAGTAGCAACAGAAAAGTGTTTAAACCATCAATCTTTAACTTGATATTGATTGATGCTTTGTTCAATTTATCTCTAACTTTGCGCAATTTCATATAACAGCTTTAGATCATAATTTTTCTTAACTTTTACTTAAAAGAAAATAGCAATTTATTGGAGAGCAATAAATTTGTCACCTGTTAAAGTGGTTATAGTTTTTGGTTAACTTGTGTTTATTTTAAGCTTTCAATTTTGTGGATATATTTCAACAATTTGGATTTATTATAAAAAGAAAAATGAGGCTGGAATATAATTATGTGTAAGTATATGTGATTAATGTTGTTTTTAACAAGGTTCTTGGAAGGAAAAAACTGGTTATTGGACTGAGGTATGTCGGCATGTCTGGGCAGATGGGCGGGCGTTAACAATTTTCTGTGCACAACTCCTACATTTCTCAAGGGATTTTGAGGAAACTTTCACAGAAGTTTTGTCATAAAGTGCCCTGGCAAATATTGTCAGGTTTTTGAGATTCGCTAATGTTGACCTTAATATGGCCCTTTGTTTTTTTCCTTATATGGAATATATAGTGAACAATTTCTTCTGTGCGCAACTCCTCCTACATTTTTCATAGGATTTTAATAAAACTTTCACAGAAGCTTTGTCATCAAGTGCACTGGTGCATATTGTCTGGGTTTGTTTTTTAGCTCACCTGTCACAAAGTGACAGGCTGTCATCCATCTGTCCTTAAACTTTTACTTTAAACGACATCTCTTCGTTAAAGGCAAAGCCAATTAATAATTAATTTAAAGCACTTTATTTGTTGATTGAAAGTATTTTTGCAGTGAGAAAAGTGTGATAGAGTAGCATCTACTTTCCTAACTTTTTGCACATCTTCCTTGCTATATTTTTCTGGTCCTTGATCATTGATTCCAATACTTTTAGTTTAGAGGATTGAACATCACTCGAGCCGGTGGGGGGGGGGATGAAAAATGTTGCTCATTTCATTATATCTCTTGAAGAGACTCAATTATACCAAGTCTGTCCTTTGTATACATTGCTCTCGAGTGGTCTCCATTTTCTCAAGATTCCTGGAAACTTTGATGTCAAATAAAGCTTGAATTTTTGAAAAGTTATTGAAATGTTGCCTGATTTCACATAAAGTGGATATTAATCTTGTGTTATGTTTCAGGAGTCCTCATGGAAGTGCTGTAAGTCCTGGCAGTAGAATATCATCATTAACACAACAGAGCACCCAAGATTTCAGGTATATGAATTTCAAATTTAATCCTTATTTGTAATTTTTGGTGTCAGTATTTCCACTACCCCCTGTTAAACCCTAAGAAAAAACAAAACATAATTTAACTATCAACATAAATCACTCTTTTCATGCAATTTTTATGCTCCCCAAAGGGGGAGCATATAGTCGCTGCCTTGTCCATCTGTCTGTCTGTACATTGTGCTTGACTTGAGCATAACTTGAAAACCCTCAAAGAAAATTTGTTTAAACTTTTCACAGTGGTAGAGGGCTTTGAGGCAGAGTGCAATGTCAAAGAACCATAACTCTGTTATGCCCTGCTTTTGAATTATCTCCCCTCTTAGAAAAATCTTGTCCGGGACATAACTCTAAAACTATTAAGTGATATCAACGTGAAACTTTGTAAGTAGATAGATTTCATTGGGTAGATGTGCAGTGCACAAGAACTATACTGTATCCCAGCACTGCAAATAGTAGAGTGCCCTGCTTGCACTGCTCTTGTTTAAATTAAAATCCCTTGGACTTGAAATGGAAAGTCCAAACTTCAATGCAGGGCATCATTAAAGAAAACCAGCTGGTTTAGGGTTAAAAAATTAATAATATGAATACATACACCAATATTATAACTTTGAAAGTTTTGTTGTATATATTATGATATATACATATGATATATTTGTATGGTGATGATGATAGAACATCTGGTGTTTGGTATTGTATCTATCTATCCTCACCATAGTCATTGTTACCTGTATAACAGATGATTTCACATGAAACAATACACGCGGCTAATTAAAATAATACAACATAATGCGTATATTGTCTGTGTCAGGCTGTTTCGAAAACACATTTCAGTGAAAGTTGTGTAAAGTTATTTCAAAATAATTCAGCAAATGGATTTATAAATGTATTAATGATTGATCCAATATTATTATGGGACTGTTGACTTAAAAAGAAAAATATTTGATACAAAAGTTGTAAGCTTAAATAATAATAAAATAGGTGATAATGTTTATTCAAATGTAACACTAGGTACAGGTATATAATGAAAGAAGGCTATACAGGCGTTATTGTATTGAAGCTATTCTACAGTATAATTTGAAATAATTTGAAAATATAATTACCATTTTCATTGTTTTGTAAGATCTAATTGGAGAACTGTATTTGGATCAGAGTAAAATGTGAAAGACAAAAATGTTAATGTTATGCCTAGCGGTTCATATTTAAATTTCTATGTATTGATAAAGAAAACCCAAAAATTCAAAATGGACTATTTTTTATTTGAAATAAGCAAGTGTATGGTTCTTGAAGAGAAAGATTTCAGTTAAATGAATTTAAAGTGAAAGGAGTAATGTGTGTGAAATGGGTTTATTTCTATCATTGCTGGAGTGCTTTATAAAACCTTCTAAAACAAAGACAAATATTTCTGATACCCTAACAGATGATGAGGAATATGAGCAAATAGATAGCTGCTCGGAAGAGCATATTAACTTTGCTAAATGTAAATGGACTAACGAGCTCTCTGAGCTCTCTGATCAGAAGAACTTAGTAGATTATGCCAGGATCTCACCTTTAGAAACCCAGTATAAATCTATACAACAAAATACCACAGAAACTCAGTATCAGTTTAAACAGCTAGAGGATCGGCAAACTCAGCATGAATTTGCAAAAATTGGAGTTAACAAAACACAGTATGAGTCTATGCTAGAAGGTAGAAAATTACCACCTAGCAGTATAGAGTCTCAGCATGCGACTTCTGACTCTGGGGGAAACAGGTACTTTACCTTTCTAGCAATAAGTACCGGTATATCATCATCATGCTTTACTTGTTTAAATTTGACATGCCCTGTTTTCAAATTTGGATTAAATTCTTCCATTGTTAAATTGAAGGAATTTTGATTTCAAATTACTCATATTGAGCACCCAATGAGATATTCTGGCAAGAACGATACTAGAGGAAATTTTAATCAATTAAGTCATTGTATTTACTCAAAGTTGTCGCTCTTAAACTAAAGAAGGCAACAAGCCTCACATCCATGTCTGATAATTATATACAGTATATTCATAAAAAAAACTCTTAAATTGTAAAATACAGTAATTTTTTCTGTTAATTGAAGCACAGGAAAAAACATACATAAAGAAAATATTATCTGACAAAAGTAATAAGTTAATAACACAAATTTAGCCAGTAAACTTTTGCATTAAATTTATGTCATCCTTGCTGAATTCTTTAGATCTATCTTTGACCTCTAAATGTTTATAAAGTTCAACATAAAGTTAGAGTATCAATCATATTTTCTGTTAACAAGTGTTGTTTTACAATAATTGAACATTTCCCTTATGTTTAGAACATAACTGCTAAATTCATATGACAGTGAAAATGATGATTTTCTAAATTATTCATTGGTTGAAAAGATGGATGAATATCAGGAAATGCATATAGTGGAAAAACCAATTAAGTTATATCCTAAAAATAAATTTTCATTATGGGATAAAATAAATTGTCAAGGCAAGGGAATATATAATATGAATTATAAATCAGATCTTGTTACTCTTAGAGGATTCCATTTTAAAAATCTTATTTGAAATGCGAACTTTGCCGAGTGGTTGAGGGCATTAAGTTCAAAACCGCTTGCCCCTTATTGCTGTGGGTTCAAATCTCACTAGGTACTTAGGATACTAGCTATCCAGTGAGCTTACAAAATATTGTTGGTTGCTTGAGCCTGAAATAATGCACAGATGGGGCTCTGAGGTCTTCCACTCAATCATACTTTCAAGCATGCTATTTAGGGCAATTATTTAATGACACATGTTATATACATGTATGTTGTCACAAAAACCATTGATGTATAAAAAAATTTGCATTGCATTATTTTTAGATTTTTTTCATAAACCTGTATTTTTTTGTTATATATATTAGTGTTGATGTGAAACAAAATTTAAATCGTAAGTGAATAGAAATCTGAATGACTTGTCCATGTTTAAATCACTAAGATTGAGAGACAATTAAGATATTGGCAGCAATATATATATATTATCAGGGGAACAATAATTATAATTAAAATTCAAAAAGCAATAAAGCAGGTAGTAAAATGTTAAAAAAAATATATATTTGAATTATTTGAGTCGTCACACATAAACGATGTATGTCACCTTGTCATTGATAAATCATAATTACGTCCTTTGGTAAATCACATGGAAAGATGTAATAGTGTGTAATACTCAATTCAATAAATTATTGTGTTTTTGTAGTTACAGAGGATAATAATAGAGGATATTTGTTTAGTTCAGTGTAAGATCAGACTATATATTTCACCGAGTGAGCACCAAAAGGTATATTTCACGAGTGGCGCAGCTACGAGTGAAATATGAACTTTTGGTGTTGTTAATGTGAAATATATTTCGATTTTACACAAAACTAAACAAATTTTCTTTTTATTATATGCAAAGAAATGTTTTAAAAAGACATTAAACCTAAAACTGAATGAAAAGCGCGTCAAATAATAATACAACATGACGTCATTTACAACGTCACGTCATTAAGTTAGTTCCCAGTATTGTACAGGCTGGTATTACACTGAAACAACGTAAGGGGCTTAAATTCAAAACAGTGAGATTATCAAATTGATAATTTCACTGTTTGAAACAGTGAAATTATCAGTTTTATATCACTGATATATTTCTATAAACCACCGAAAAGCATGTAATAAATAATTATATTAGTTTGTTAGTATACATGTTTCTTGTATACATGTTTGTCTATACAAAACATATTCTGGATTATATCAGAATTTAGTACCTAAATAGTTTGGTTGTAATTTGCTAGACAATGTATTACATATTGGTTAATTTGCAGTAACAAGCAATCTGATTATAATTAAAATCAACCTTATTTTCCCAAAGATTTAAAACTAAATAGCAATTAGAAAAAAATAATCAAAAGTGAAATAAGAAAAAATAATCGATAGTAAAATAAGTTATTTTGTTTGCAGTTTTGAAACATAGTAATGATAAAAATTATAAAGCAAACTTTTGCAATTTAAAAAGAATTGTAAGAGTCCATTAATCTAAAATAAGCAGAGTTTTTTTCATGGAAGTGACTCGTGTAGAGCAAAGAGCTTGGTGTGAATGACGCTATTGATATGACTTCTTAGCACCTTCTCAACATTCTTAGAACTAAAACATTGCCATATAGTGCTCTCTTCAGAATTGTTAGTTGTTTTGAACATTATGTTAATATCAACCTTCAAGATAAAGGTCATTAAAGAGCCAAAGGAAATTGTGTTAATATTTTCACTTTTAAATAGTCAAGTATGGTTGATTTGTGCCAAAATAGATACTTCTTGAACGAAGTAAATATTATTATATAAAGGGTTTCTAAATGCTACATTTGTTAACTTATTTAACCTACAAAGAAGTATTTTACATTTATATTTTTGTTGGATAATTTATTTCAGCTTGGTCCAATTTAAAATGTCCATTAAAAAGGGCTATAATTTAAGTGAGAAACTGTTATAACATTACAGTACACTCAGATACTGCAGTATTTTGTGCATGGATTTTGGATGTAAGAATATTGTAAGTTACTTATATAATCCTTTTAAATGTAAGTTTTTGAATTGATCCATAAGAGTAGAATTTTATAATGTATAATTATACAGTGAGTCATACCTGTAAATTAAGGTCTTCAAAGGGAGAGACTGAACATTGCCTTTATAGACATGTGGGCTTTATAAAAGGGGGTTACTTCTTTCTATGTAATCAAGGAAGGGTTTTAGGGGGTTACTTCTATGCAATTACTTTCTATGTAATTAATGAAGGGTTTTAGGGGGTTACTTCTTTCTATGTAATCAATGAAGGGTTGTCAAAGAATTTACAGGGTGATCTCTTTTGGTCTTTACCACAGGTTTGACTGTTTTATTAATTATGACCATACATTTCTAGACTATATATTTTGCCCTCGTATTTTCAGTCCATTAAACAGTCGGTCTTCCACAAACATGAGTCGTCAGAGTACGCAGGAGTATAGTGACCCAGATTTATTATATGATTCCAGAAGTAATAACACAATGCCATCCCCGGCTAGAGCTCGGTGGATAGATGCCTTCAACAAAGTCTGTGCTCAATTTAATGCAGTAAGTACCAATCTGTATAGATACATGAAACATAAGGTTATTTAGTGTGATAGAGATTTAGTTACTGAGTTTTTCTAGATATGACTCCAGGCCTTGGTGAATAACCATGTTTGTTGATATCCCTATGGTAAGTTTATTTATGCATGATATTTAAGCATGATGTTTGTCTGACACATTGTGACTCATAGAGTGCTATATGATTAGTATGATTTCCTTCTTGTGCTTGATGATATTTAAAAGAAAACAACAACAAAACAATATTTAATGGTAAACAAGTTGTTCAAAATAGATTATTATCTCTCATGTCTAATACATGTATAATTATGTATTGTCAACAAAATTATGCTGTACAAAAGGGTAGCCCAACACCAAGTATGTCATCGTATACAATTAATACCCGATGGAACACAAAAAGAAGAACGTCTGATTAAGTTTTGATTGAGGACAACAGAGCTAGACAATGTGGATTACACAAAACTTGCAGAAAAATAAATACATATGCTAGTTGAACATGAAGATCTACTGGATGAAACTTGTTTGAATGAAGCTGCACCTAACACAAAACATCAGGAATATTTTCAACATTCGAGATGACACAGCTGCTATGAACACAACTGAAAATCAGTTGTAAATCCTACATTCTCATTCTATTGATACAAAAGTAACAATATCTAACAGAGTAAAGCATTGATGACAGGGAAGAATTAATTGTTAAACCTACACTGCGAAATGGGGGGGATTTTAGGAATGCCCTTTGTCAGTCTGACTGCATTTTGTCCGTAACATGTATGTTTCCGTGCAATATCTCTCCCACATTCTGTGAAGGATTTTCATGAAACTTGGCTCAAATTTTAAACTCACTGAGATGGGCAGAAGGCATGAGTTGGCCATTTTGGGTCAAGATCACACTTTTAAGGTCAAATATTTGAGTCTGCATCTTGTGTCCATTCCATATCTCCCAAATTCTTTGAAGGATTTTCATGAAATTTGGCTCAAATGCTCAGTTCACTGAAATGATGTGCAGAAGGCATGGGTTATTTCTACTAACTTAAGGCTACAGTTATAATTACAGGTCAAAATCTTTTTTATTCGTGTGTAAAAGTTGGCTGATGAAATTGTCCAAGTCTTGCAGTTTTGGATTAAAACCCAAGGTCAGATCATACATGCTTTAAAATCTAAATTCCTAAAACTGTACTATAAGAACTCGTTCAACTGTCCTTGATAATGGTCAGCTGCATTGCTATAAAATTATCGCAGTGGTGATAATTGGCTGTCCTTTGGACTGCTTTGTTAGAATTCACGTATAACAAAGATATATGCATTGTGATTATGGACAGACAGGGAAACATAAAGAGAAATACAGTATCAACTGTGTATAGCTTGGTATCTTGGCCTTCAGCTGATGGATAAGCCTTTGTTGTTATGTTGACTTTTTTTCCAGAAATATTTGTTTGAAACAGAAATGTTTTACACGGACATGCAGGTGATATTTACCATGTATGTTATTTAAGGTGATTTCAACAATCTAGAGTTCATTTTATGATTGTGTATAGGTCTGTTGGTGGTTTATATGGCATGAAACAAGCTAGAAAACTTGTCAGCTAAAAGAACTGTCATGATTTGTACCTCGGCTTCTTTTTCCAATAATGAAGATTTTAATTGGCAAAGCTGTTTATACTTAATTATGGTGACAGACTTCTTTGAATTGCTTTGGTTATACGTCTAGATTTTACCAATTGTTTTGTCATAAACCCAAATCGTACATTATGTAATTGTGACAGATTTCAATGATGTTGATAGTGAGTACAATTTTTACCTCCCAGATGTTGCCAGGCTGTCAATACAGGATTTATATATTGTATTTGTATACCTTCAATTCTTACAATAGAGAAAATTTGATTAAGTTGCGGGCAATTCAGATGGAATACAGATATGTTGTTATGCAGTGTTTTTTAATATGATTGCCTGCATTAGATACAATTGTGCTGTGTGAAAATGTGGATTTTATAATAAAATAAGGAGAAAAGGAAAATGTTATATAAATATAAAAATAAGTCTATGCAATTGTTATCAGTTTTGGTAGGGTATTATGATTGAGATAAGGTATAATTGGAGAATTTTATAATAAAGATGAATATACAATATTCATTAAATTTTGTATAATACTTAATTTGAGCAATGCAATTACGTATTGCTAATTAATAAAATAATCTATGTCTTGCAATTAAGTAAGGCTTATTGAGAAAATCATTTAAGTATTGCAATAACATAAGACTAATTAAGAAAATTATTTATGTATTGCAATATAGTAATTAAGAAATTAAATATATATTGCAATAATGTAAGGCTAAATAAGAAAATTATCTTTGTATTGCAATAATGTTAAGGTTAATTAGTAAAGATATCTTTGTATTTTAATTATGTCATATAAATTTTTTTTAAAAAATGTATAGTTTTCAATTATGTAAGGCTAATTAAGAAAACTATCAATATGAAAAATTATTTATGTATTGCAATTTCATCAGGCTAATTAAGCAATTATCTATGTATTGCAAGACTGTAAGGCTAATTAAGAAAGTTACCTTATGCTTTACAAATTTTTTAGGCCGATTAAAAAAGTTATCTTGTGTTTTGCAATTTTTAAGGATAATTAGGAAAGGTCTGTATGTATTGCAATAATGCTATAGTGTACAAATAAAGTAGGAATAACAACCATAATAAATTATATATAAGAATCCATGCATTATTTATACTTGCAACTAGAGGTTATATACTGATTTCATTACAGTTATTCATTGGTTTTGAACTTATAGATTAGAATGATATAATATGAACACTGTAAAACTATAAAAAGAGATATCATTTTTGTGTCGCCTCTACGGAGTAGTGGCGACATATAGGGATCACTTCTCCGTCGTCTGTCTGTTCGTCTGTCTGTCCGTCCGTCTGTCCGTCCGTCACAAAACTTGTCCAGACTACTCCTCATAAACTACTGGTGCAATTTCATTGAAACTTTACAGAAATGATCAGTACCAAGTCTAGTTGTGCATATTGTCAGCATTTTCCGGTTCAATGATTTTTGTCAGAGTTAAGGCCCTTTAATAATTTTTATTTTTTAAGTTTGTCCGGACTTTTTCTCTTATACCACGAATGCAATTTCAATGAAACTTTACAGGATTGATCTGTAGCTCAAGTCCTTGCGCATATTGCACAGGTTTTTCGGTTGAATGATTTTTGGCTGAGTTATGGCCCTTTGATAAAAACGTGTTTTTTTTCTGTGTGTTGCCAGATACACAAAAGCTTGTCCGGACTACTCATAAACTACTGGTGCAATTTCATCCAAACTTTACAGGAATGATCAGTACCAAGTCTAGTTGTGCATATTGTCAGCATTTTCCGGTTCAATAATTTTTGTCAGAGTTATGGCCCTTTAATAATGTTTATTTTAAAAGTTTGTCCAGACTACTTCTCTTATACCACTAATGCAATTTCAATGAAACTTTACTAAGGATTGATCTGTAGCTCAAGTCCTTGCGCATATTGCATGGGTTTCTGGTTGAATGAAATTTAGCTGAGTTATGGCCCTTTGATAAAAAGGTGTTTTTTTCTGTGTAATGCCAGATACACAAAAGCTTGTCCGGACTACTCCTCATAAACTACTGGTGCAATTTTGTCCAAACTTTACAGGAATGATCAGTACCAAGTCTAGTTGGGCACTGTCCGTCTGTCACAAAACTTGTCCCAACATGAAATTGGCCATCATGAGGCGACACATGTGATCACTGATTGCTCTTGTTTACTAATGAGAAATTTTTCATCACATAAACATATTTACACATGAATGTATTAAACTTTGATACTTTAGTACATATTCTGTGACATGTTTTAATTATAATTTCAAGGATGAAAATTTAAATTAGTGCAAAAAATTGTTACTTAAACTTTGCATGAAGAAAGATAATCATGATTGAAACAAATTGATGGGGTAAAAAGAATTGGGGATTGTAGGGGGAAATCTAAGGATTGTCACCATCATCAATCTGTTTGTCAAGACAAGTTTTTTCTTGATGACAATCTGACATTTTTGCAGAGTAAGTTGTTCAAAGCCCTTTCCAGATTAATTTGTATTATTTTATTATTAATATATAATATTATGGCAAAAGCTATTTTGACTTTGACTATTTCTAATTTTTCTGAAATAATCACCTAATGTAGGAGTTAAAACTTAGATATACAATATTTATTTTTTATACTAAAAATAGTCATCCTTGACTTTCATAGATTAGACATCATGGTATAAGTTCATGGGCAACCTTGGTCAACTATGTTTATTATTTTTGAAGGTTAAGATGAATAAATCTTGTTAAGTTGAAAATCTAAATTTCAGGGATTTAAGATTGTGATGTATGTGGACCCTTGAGTATTTGATACGAGTTGCAAACCTATTCTAAACTTAATCAGAGATTTATTCCAGTATCAACCTCCTCAGTATCTATTTCAAATACTGCATTATGTCAATAGAAATCAATTTCACACTTCACTTTAGTAATTGATAGAATTTGTTATTGTTGATCCTGTCAACACCCTTGGCACATGATGTATATTGCAGACAGTTTTCTAGTAACTATTGCTATATCACTGTCCAATTTCAAACATTACAAGTATTTGAGGTTACAATCTGGTCATTTAAGTTTACAGATTCTGCTTTTAATTTATATTTTATTTAAGACACAATCATGTTATCAGTTGGTTTTGAGGCTTTTAGAAGACAAGATGGTACTATGCCAATAATTCAGGAAAGGTCTTTTAGTTTCCACATGATAAAGAATTACTTTAAAAGAATAACATTTTTTTCTGTTGCTGTCACCATAAATGTTTGGAGTCCCTTGTGGCTGAGGGGTTGCCTTTACCAGTTGAAGCATAAAAATTGCAGCCACTGTTTAACTCTGTCAACAAAATGAGTTTGAATTAATGGAATTTTAATGCATCTCTAAGCTCCAGCAGGTGAGGTGGTTTTGACCCCTGATGTTGCTTTAAATTTGTAACACCAGAGGTTAGCCATAATCATCTTTCCTGATTTGGCACCATTTGACCTAAATTGTGTTGATGCTCTGTTAAATTAAAAAAAAAACAAACTTAAATGTTTGACTACTTGCTAGATAATGTGGTTTAGATAAACCTCAAATCTGGCAATTCTGGGAAATCCAGGGATGACAGATGGTTTTTGTGGTATTTTAATTAAAAAACAATTCACATGTATTTCTTATGACGTTTGAACACCACAGCTGTTAATAGTGATTCATTTGGAGAAGTTGACAATTTACCTATAGAAAGACAAGTCAGTATTAGTACAACTTGAGAAAGATTAAATGTGGAAATGCCAGTTTATGAAACACTAATTGGGCCATTTAATGAAACAAGTCTACTTTTGATAGTAATGTATGATTGTCTAACAATTATGCTTTTCATGAAGACCATTTGCAAATCTGTGACATTATAAATGTTTTGTATATTTATGCTGTATATTTTTCAGCATTTTAAGGCTTCTGTAACTTAGATGAACTATATTATGCTTACCTGTAGACTTTAACACCCCTGATGATGAATCAGGAAGAGTTGTTCTATTTCAAAAACATGGTACAATCATCATGATTGTACCATGTTTTTGAAATAGAACAACTCTTCCTGTATCATTTACCATGTTTTCTGTACCTTTAAGAAGAGGACCATACCCTTGTTAGTTTATGAAGTTTTTAGATTAATGTGGCATTTTACCTTCCATTGTGTTTATTAAGAGTATTCTTCTGTTAGAGAAAAAAGTTTAAGGTAAGATTGACTTGTATTTGGATGGTATTTAAAAAATTACCCATCATTTGTGTCTCCACTTTAAAAAAAATTGTAATGAAACATACCAAATATCAGTTTGGCAGAAATTTGAAAAATTTGTTCCTTTCTTTTCTAAATAAAGTGCTTTCTGCAGTTACAAAGCTATATTGAATATTGCATTGAACACACTTGGGATGTGTTATTAGTTGATAAGAGCTTAATTACTGCACTGGTTATTTGAACCACTTTCATGTCTACTTCCTGGAACTAACAGGTTCCCTGGAATCAGTTTTTTACATTAGTGTTGTGATACTAATAGGACACAAACCCACAACCCCTGAGTTAGGATTAGCAAACATGTGAAACAACTACAGGAAACGGTCAGTGCCTCCCTGAAATATTTAGCTATACATCCTGATAATTTTGGATCACAACCATCCTGTGTTTTAGCAGAGGCAATTATAAAAGTGTTGTCATGAGTAAAGAAACAAAAGATGGTATATGTATATATGTAGAGGGTAACCATCTGTTACAATGCTTGTAATTCATTCGTTAAACAGATTCTGAATCATTTACAATACAGTCCTATATATATATATCTGGTAACACATTGGTTGTAAATTGACTCTCTTTGTAATTATGTTTTCTTGTGATTTTTATAAATGTCATTCTCATTGTTTTTGTTTTTTCTTGTTTGTTTGCTATACAATAGTCTGAGTCAATATTGCCTTCTTTTAGTGATTATCACTGTATAGGTAATAAAGGTAATAGACCTAAGAGTCTGTAATAGCACAATATTGTTTGTAAAATAACTATACCACAGTTAATACAGCAAAAATTTGATTGATTAATAATGGTTATCTTAACTTTTGCTCATAATTATGTTATGTTGAAAGGACAAAGATTTGTACAGATTTGATTTTTTTTTTTTAAAAAGGATAATACATAGTTCTCTTGATTTTAAGCTCACAAACGTTGGGACAAAATCTCCACCAATCTAAATGAATCTTTGCATGATGCTCTATGATAGTTGTTTGAATAATCTCATTCCTTGGCATCCAAAAATGCTCTTGTTTAAAGATTTTTGGCCCACAGCTGTAGCATCACCTTTAAGTGTTCAAATTATGGTATTCACATGACAATTATGATCCTTCTTTTTTGTTTCCCTGTATGTATGTAAATAAGCTTTTAAAAATATTACTTTACTTATACAAGTTGCTGACTGGATATACTGTCAAATATAGCCTGAATATAAGGCCTTTGTTAAAATTTTGAATTTTTAATGCTTAAGCGCACAAATTATGGACCTCATTTCAGTTTTGTATATGTGAGTGACAGGTTTTAAACCTTAACCATGCTTGCCATATAATGATCTTTTGTCAAAATGTTTTACCAATTTTTGTGCATAGAATCAAAATTTGATCTTGGATATGACCTTAGAATTGGCCGGTAGAAATAATGTTATTGTCCGGCAATAGTGCGTTAATGCTAATTCATTTTAGTTATAGGAACATAATGCCCAGTCACTATATGATTAAACACTTTTATTAGAACTTTATGATTAAAGGTTATTCATATTATATAAAAGACAAAAGAAGAAAGTTCATAATTTCCATTTTATGCTGTGTTGATTGTTCTGTATCTCCATAATTTTGTGACTTAAATGTTAATGCTGTGAGAGTCATAATTTCCTTTAAATGTCAATAATTCCATAATGCTTATTAATTGCCTCACTTTTCAAGTGGTAAAGGAATAATTGTCCATTATATTATACCACCTAGAAAAGCTGGAAATTATGAGAGGAAAAAGATTGTTATATAGGCAATGGATTTATCTTGGGTAAAAGTAACAAAATGTTGTAACTCATTGAACTTTCAGAACAAATTAAGACGGTGTTGCATTGATACCGAGTCATATGTTAATCTGAGTTGTTAATATTTATATCACAGAGAAGTATATGTTCAATTATAGAAATAATTCATGTAGTGTTTTAATGTCACAATTGAATAAACAATAAATAAAACAAGAGTAAGCATTGCTGAGCAGTATATATAGTGAATAGGTGGAATTAATTTCTGGTTTTTCGAAACATGATCGAGGTAGGATCTGTGGTCTGTGAGAACAGATTGGAATTTTCGTAAATTGAAATGATAAAAGTTACAGGATAGTAAAATATAACTAATGTAAAATCAATAGATTATTTTGTTATTGACAAACTGGAATGCTTATTTCTTTGATGTTACAATAATGCATTGATAGTAATTACAAAAAAAAAGCAACAGAACTTTAAGAGTTTTGTAGTGAGTAATTTATTTGATTGCTAATTTTCAAGGATTATTTTTTCAAAGTCAGATGGTGTTCAAAGCCAAGGTAGCCTAGTGGTGTCTGGAACACTATTTGTAAGTTAAGAAATTTAGTTGATATTAATTTTGTCGGCAGTTTGCCTTAATATAGTGCAGTACTTTAGCAAAGTTACTAAATAATATCTTTTGAAAATTTTACAATGTTCATCATTTAAATTGAAGACTTGATATAAGATAAATTAGGAAAATAAAATACAAATGGGTAGAATTAGAATTGTAAACATTTACTATGTTTATTGTCTTTATATATTTAACTTGGTTTCTGTGGTGTAACGTTATAAAAAGATTGGCTAACTATATGTTTCATTATCAACTCTTATTAATGTAATATAGAAATTAAAACCTTTATGGCTTATAAGATTTAATAGTTCTTGTTGAAACATTAAAAAGATTGAAAGTGATTTTACATAAACTTCTGTGATAGATTTCTGATATATTTCCTTAAGCATATGTGTTGCCCTGGATACAGACTGATTTCAAATAAACATTATAAATTGTTTGAGATTATTAAAGTTCTCTTAGAGCAAAGTATGTAGTAGAGAATTATAATATATGTGTCTGTAAGAATTCTTAATCTGTATTTTTTTTACTGAATTACAAAGCATATTGAACATGGTCTATGAAATCTTGGATATTTGCATATCTGAGTCTGTTCCCACACAATATCAGCAGATGGCAAGTTTACTAGAAGACAATTATATTTAAGACAAATGATATATGATACAGATAATGTTTTCTTGATTGTATTATTTTTAAGTAAAAGTTGAATATGCCTCAAAGTAAAATTAAAGGCCAGTAGGGAAGTGTAATATCAAAATAAATATTTTACTCATTAGTTTTTGAAAAATGACTATTGAATATATAATAATCACTACAAATGTATTTATATATTTTATGTTAATGTGAAAAGTTTAATTTAAATCTTCTTCATCGGCTTATGTCATGTTAATATACTTGGTCCTGACTTCAGTTTGATTGGCTTTGATTGGCTGGCTGATGGTTGTCTGTTGATGGTTTTTTTGATAGGAGATATGTTCATTGAATGTGGCCCTTCCCTGAATATCTTTATTTTCATAATCTTAACTAAAGTCTTTCAATCCTTTTATTTTGTTCCAGACATATGTCAAACCCTAGGCTACCTGAATCCCTCTATGCTGGAGCAGAAATGTTTGAATTATTATTTTTTTTTTTAGAGAATACATGTACTACTTTAGTTCAGCTTATCATAGTTTGTGATAAGGCCAGTATTGACTATGAAACATTCCTTTAAAAAAACTTTCTGTAATTTCTAGGAATTATTTTTGTCTAACTGAGTGAAGTAAAATTGTGCATAAAAATAATAAAGCAAGAACAAAATTACACCTGCATCAAAATGTAGTTTTAAACTCAATTTATTGAGACTCAAGACATTTTTATTCTGGACTAAAATGTGAAAAATAGAGAAATGGGAGGTTTGTTAAGTGTATTTTGGGAGGAAGGTCAAGACAACTTCCTTGGTCTGTCTGAGGAAGAGGCTAAGGAGATTCATGATGAAATAAAAAAAGAATATGGTCACCCTAAATGGGGAAGTGTTATGAGGCGTAGACATGGAGGTAAAAAGAAATTATCAGAGATTGTAAAACAAGTTAGCGAAGCCAATGAAAAAGAAGAAGAGAAGGAAGTTGTTGTTGTTGGAGTTGACGGCGAAGAAATTGATAAGGAATTGCTAAAAAAGGTAATACAGGATTGGGAATCTTTGGAAAGTGAGCAAGGTGCTACAACCGAAGAAGAGGATAATGTTAAGAATATTATAGATGATCTAGGAGACCTTGATGATACAGAAATAGAAAACAAGGAAGGAGATGTTTTGAATAAGGTTGAAGATGATGATGATGATGAAACTGTTGTTATTGAAGGGAATATTGTAAGGGAAGATGAAAATGGAGACAATATAGAAATACAAAGAGAGGTGAGAAATGATAACATATTTAAAGTTTTCAAAAAGGAACATATATTGGCAAAGTCTATGTTACATTAAATTTTGTTTCAAAGATGAAAAATAGCATAATTTTTATATAAAGGTGGGAGGAAAGAAATAGTTTGTGAATTATTTTGAAATATTTACGCATGTGGCTTTAGAGATGAAGGTTTTGCCATTCTTTAAGAATCCATTCTTTTTGTCTATACATTAATGTGGAAACACAATCACACATTGGCATTTACCTCATGGGTTAATTAAAAAGCTATTCTGTTAAATGTTTTGAACAACTTGTTTGCCTCTGACTATTAGTACCTAAGTTATAAAATATATAATTACATAAATGGTGATATTTTAGGAATAGCACTTAATTGCTGTTTATTTCAGGCCACTTTTAAATATCAGACATATTAGCATTTAGAACATGATTGCATGTAGTCATTGAAAATCAAGGGTAACAAGACTGCAAAACTGTTGTATGACCTTTATTTCATATAAGTTGTCAACCATGGATATACTTAATCTAGCTATAGCAGATTATGTGATGATTGCATCATGTTCTTTGAATGCTAAAGTGTAGTATTGATATAATTATGATAATCATTTTTTCACAGGTATAGAGTTAATAGGCTAACATGATCACATTGTCACCTTCGTGCAGTAATGGGTGAACTCCTAATAAAATTTAATAGGAGTTAACCCGTTACTGCACTAAGGTGATGATATATGCCGTATGTGCTGTTTGTCAGGATAATTCCAAGACAAGTCAGTTATTCATACTAAGCATTCAGAGTGTTTGCCTAATTTAGATACATGTATATAATTATGTATTTATTTCAATTTCAATCATTTATATATCTAAGAGACCATGTTTAATGAAATATGACTTCATTTTAAGCTATGTCTAGCTTCAATTAATGTGAAAAAAGCTGCTGTTAGTGTTTCATTATATTGTCTATAATTGTCATGGTAGATAGCTCAAACTATGGGATGGGGTAAGGTTTCTTGCAAATAGATCCTATTAAATATGTTGAGAATAGAATTAATACAAAATAATAACAACAGTTTTTTTTTCTCTCAGAATCACGGCAAATGCAATTATTTATAGCAATTTTTGTCTCCTATAATCATTGAAAAAGTGCTTCTTGGAAAAATGATGTCATATACCACGGTATTGCCACACTGCTTTATATAGAATTTTTAAGCTAAGTTGGTATTAATCATTATAACTGTGTATTTTCTGTGTTTCTTATATAATTGTTTAAATCTTAAGTAAATTTTTTTTAAAGCATGTTTTTTTCCAGATATTTCTTGATTTTATTAATTCTTTATTCTTAATAATCATCTCCATTAATTTTAAAACATGGCTCAGCATTTACATTAATTTTTCACAGCATATGTTTTACAGTAACACATGTGTTATAGTAAAGTACAAAATAATTACTTATGTCATTATATCATTATGACATGTTCATAAGCTCAACCAAAAGTGCGAGTCACATTGACTTGCCATCTTGTTATTCATGTAATATAATATCCATATATAAAAAAAATCAAAATAGAAAAACAAAATCTGGATTTTTTTAATATGTTTTTAGCTCGACTTTTCTATGAAAAGGGGAGCTATCCTACTCGCCCCGGCGTCGGCGTCGGCGTCACACCTTGGTTAAGTTTTTCGTACCACCCCACTTTATTTCAGAAGTATTACAAGTATGGCTTTGAAACTTACCATACTTGTTCACCATCATAACCTCCATCTACAGACAAGAGTACATAACTCTGTCAAGGTTTTTGACAGAATTATGGCCCTTTTTTGACCTTAGAAAGTGTATTGAGCTTGGTTAAGTTTTTTGTACCACCTCACTTTATTTCAAAACCATTGGAGGTATTGCTTTGAAACTGACCATACTTGTTTACCATCACGACCTTCATCAACAGACAAGAGGACATAACTCTGTCAAGGTTTTTGACAGAATTATGCCCCTTTTTGACTTAGAAAATACATTGAATATGGGTAAAATCCACTTATTGCCTTAACCCTTTGAGATATTGCTTTGAAACTTTTAATGCTATTTCACATCATTACCCCCATCTGTACGCAAGAGAAGGTAACTCTGTCAAGGATTTGTTTTAAAAATTAAGGCCTTTTATCGACTTAGAATCTTGGTTAAGTTTTTAGTACCAGTCCACTTTTTGACTGAACTGTTTGAGATATTAATTTGAAAGTTGGAATACTTGTTTACAATCATGATTCCCAAACATGTCCAGGAGAAGGTAATTCTGTCAAAGATTTTATTTGAATTATGGCCCTTAACTGTCAATGTTTTGTATTATAGGCAAGCAGTGTTCAAGGGTATCACACAATTCAGTAAAATAATTCTTCACTAAATATCTTAATGCTCATGGCCATTGTTCACTTTAAAAATACAGAGATTCTTGTATTGCCTTTTACTGCAAAAACTTTTTTTATTGGCAAGCAATAAAAAAGTCGAGCGCGCTGTCTTACGGACAGCTCTTGTTTAATATATGGATATTATATTACATGTTATCAAGATTATTATCATTTGAGCTCAACTATATGAAGAATAGTATGGCTTTTCGACCCTATAAAGTCAGTACAACATTTGGTAAAAGTTTTGTAATGCAACTTTTGCTCAGAAGGTATTCATTTCAAACTTCACAATTGTCTTCAGCTAGGCCACCCAGTCCCATACCTCACTGTGTATAGGAATTGTGTCTTAAACAGTTTGTTCCCTATCCATTATTATGCACATTGTAATTGAAATAAACATTTCAGCCATATATATACAAACGACAAACTAATGTCATTTACTTCATAGTATTTGTTATTAAGTATTAAAATGATAATTGATTTGCTAGTTACATGTTAATTATTATGATAGGATTTAGACTTATGGAATATGGTAAGCATAGTTTGACACCAAAATAACATTAAACAGAATATGGCAGAGCAAGTTAAATTTGAACTGAGAAACATTCATGGAAGGAGTGGCAAACTCTGAGTTTCAAATTTAATGAAAATTTATTAAAGCGAATATTTCTCATTTTGAATTAAATATTCAAATTAAGATGCTGTAGAAAATGTTTTTAGATTATTATATGCATTGCATACTTCAAAAATGAATCTGCAACCAGATTTTTTTAACAAGATGTAAGTTTAATATTTTCCATTGAGCAAATAAATTGTTTTGGATTTGATTAGTTTAACAGTTTGAAAGGTATACAAATTTGGAAGGACTTTCATAGATTTGTAAGATATTTTATCAGTTCACATTTGTCTTGCATTATAACTAAAAAATGGTAAAGGAAGCATAATATGTATAGAAAAAATGGAAAGAACATGATTATCATGTATGCAAAAATTGCAAGCTTCATATATATCTGCTTCATCAAACACATTCCTTTACCACTGTTGATTTAAATAGTTACAAGGAATTATTCTTGGGAATGGCTTTTCATTTCCTTGTTAATGATAAGAGACAGGAAATATTAATTTTCTCCAGGTTGTTTGCCCATTTAATTATGTAATCTATCCTCTTTGTAAATGACTAAGGTGTGAAATGGTTATATCTAAATGTCCTTTATTTCATTTAATATTGTATGATATAATGAACAATCTTAACTTTGGATTTGAATAAACACCTGTGTATGTGTGCAGTGTAATTATTATAAATTATAATCATTCCTAGTATAACCTGATTGAAAATCAACCCTGCTGTTATCCAAAAGGAGGCAAACATGGGTTTTTCCAATCCCTCGGTACAAACAAATTTTTACCATTTTAGCTTCAGCATGCACTTCCTTACACAGTAAAGGGATTAAGGCATTGCACTTACTATTGATATATTTGCGAAATTTTGTTTGTACTCCTGGATTAGATGAGAAAAAACCAAATTTGCTGAGCTCCACAATATCTATTATGTTGTTTAAATATTTGATTTATTATAGGTTAAAGTTGTGGGTAGTGTTGTCTTTAAGCCATTTACCATTTTATATTTATATTATAATTATCTCATGAATTTTCATTTACATGATTTGAAATTCAAATATAAAAAGTATTACATTTGCCTATGTTAAGAATGCTATAAATCTTGCACAGCCATATTAAGCAGCACTATATATTTTATACACTTTTGTATACAAGTCTTTGACCCAAGGTGTGTATATTGTCTCCAGTCCTCACTGATGCTAGTATATAAGGAGCAGGAGCAATAAATTTCCCTGGTCACATTCCACTCTGGTGCATGCTTGTACCTGAAATAATGCATGATGGGATTTCTAAGAATATCTTCCATCTCTATAGCTTTAAAGGTCTTTTTAAGTTTTCCTGTTTATATACTATCATATGATGTTAATGCCACATCAGATGAAAAACAAAAATGTTAAAAAAGTGGCTTATAAGTTTTGGAAACCAAAACCACCACATCTTAAGTGGGTGAAAAAAAGTTGCTGGTTGTCTTTCTAACAGTGCTATTGCAGTGAAATAAATATCATCTTCCTCAAAAGCTTGATTAAAACTGCTGATTCTTTAAACAAACTTTGTTTTTGCTAAAAGTGCCTAAGCTTTGCTATATGCTGTAGGAGTCCACATAATGACAAACTATGGTAACTAACTAACAATCCTATGTAATTGTTTCATAATTATTATGTCATATTGCTTTGAAATTTAGGACAATGACATAATTACCAAGTATTACTGGCACATTGCATTGTCAATTAAAAATGTACTTTTAGTTTAATACCATTTTAATGCCAAAAAATAATTTTTGGTTTTGAGTGGATTAAAAATGAATGGCAGTGCAGATATCTGTCTTCCAAAACCAGCTTGACACCCTATTTGACCTTTTCATATTATATATGTTGAATTTTATAATGACCTATTTTTTCAGCTCAGTATTCATCTAAAATAAAAATTACATAAAAAGTAAAAATCTCCCCACTTTTGTGAATCTTAATTATAGTAATACCAGAACAGATTATGTACCTCTTGCCAGAATTCTTCTTGCAATGGCAGTTGAAATATGTAGAATTTTACTATCAAAAGGAGGGCAGGCAGGGGTCTGAAGTGTTGCACGCAACACCAGTTACATGTTAATATTGTCAGTGTCCATTTTTAAAAGAGATAATCCCCCCCAATGGTGCTGCTTTACTACATTAATGTTGTATGATATTGATCTTGTATTGTACTGCCATTGCTTTTATCTTTATTTACAATTACTTGTGCTAATTTCTATTTTGGTCCAATATGGCATTTAAAACTGCCATTTTACTTTATAATGACTTACCAACATTGAATTTCATTGTCTTTGTTATAATTTATTGTGTTAAATACATACATCAATAATATTGTATTTCAGCATTTTAATTTAAGCTGTATTCCAGATGAACATAAAAATGCCAGGAAAAAAAATATTCTATTTATTTTATATTGTATTTCAACTGCATGGTAAATGGTATTTTGAAATTGTGTCTGTTTAATTATATTTTATTGGAAAATATTTGAAATAGGAAAATTTATTTCTTCAATTTGTTGAATTTATTTTTGTCATCATCATTTACAAGCCAATCCAATGATTTATCATTTTGTTCTACAGTCCAACCTCGATTATTCGAAGTTCCGGGGACTGAAAATTTACTTCGAAAAATCGATGGGTTCGAATAATCCAAATCCGAACATAGTGATTGACAAAAACTACACCACTTGACCATATCGCCAATTCTAGCGAAGCTAAATGATTACAACTCCTCTGTTACCGGTAATCAATCGAGAGAAACAAATAAACAATAATAAATGTTTAAAAATATTTTTTAATGTTAATTTTAACATTACTTGCATTTTATTTCCAGATTCTGTAGCACATATAGCGTATAGGTTAATATAAACATGCATGAACATTAAAAATATCGCTGTCATCTTCCGTATGGAAGAAAAAAAAACATCGGACACGGCGCAGGATTTAAATCATAGATATACATGTACATGCATTTCAAATGTATTCAACATTATACAAGTAAAGTAAATATTTTATCTTCGTCAAAATATAAACAAGCAACTTGAAGAGTCATATTATTTTTCACTTCTAAATGTAATTTTCACAGACACATTTCGGTAATAATTAACATCATATTTTCACTTTACATCACTTTAAAACATGTTTATTTTTTTTAGAAATGATGTTTTTGTTGTTTGCTTAGCACACTTCTTCCTAAAATCGTCTTTCACAATTTGTTTTTATTTGTTTAATTTTTTTTTCATTCCATTCTTTCATTAAAATCTTAATTTGAACAGATTTAACCGTCCAATTAATATCACAGTTTATTTTCATTTGTTTAGTTTCATTCATTAATTAAAATAGTTATTCTGAACACGTTTAACCGTTCAATTAAAAGCGTACGATTAATGTTCGGTGATTACAGTTTAAAATGTACACGCAAATCGTTATTATCACAATTAACTAAATACACGCACCGCTGTTAGAAGTTTTTTCCGCAAAGTTTTTCACAAGTCGGGACGGTCAGCGAGTCAATCAGTGCCAATTAGTCGGGCTTCGAATAATAGGTGTGAAATTATTATATAATGATATAATGGGGACCGGAATTTTGCTTCGAAAAATAGGAGGTATTCGGATAATGCATTTCGAATAATACGTTGGTATTTATATTAATTTATATAGAGATGAAAACGGGACCGTAGATCAACTTCGGATAATACCGGGTATTCGAATAAAGGGTTGTCGAATAACCGGGGTCGGACTGTATTTGTTTGTATGGTAATTTGGTTACAGTGAGCTTTTTAATTTCTGAGTGTTTGAGGAGATAATTTACAATTCCCTATGCCACCCAACAGTATAGAACAAGCTTAGGCCCGCACAATTCTATGTGGCCAGTTCAGCCAAACTCTTCACAGTTTACTCCTTTAGTTTGTCACATTGATTTTGAAATCCATGAAAATATAGAATATATATCATACTGTAAAAATTCAACAAATTTATTGTGTTAGAATATTGTTACAGGTTGTAATGAATGTTATATTTCTTCTATGTATAGACTGGAACACTGGTAGATGGTAGAAATGGTGACTTGATACGTGCACATCCTGAAGATACAAGGTCATGGACACATCATAATGGAATGTAAGTTGTACAATTCAAGTGTAATTTGTCATACTACTCAAGGTCATATTAAAGGTCATGGACACTCATAATGGAATGTAATACTACTCAAGGTCATATTTAAGTTCATGGACACATCATAATGGAATGTAAGTGGTACATTTGTATATAATACTATTCAAGGTCATATTCAAGGTCATAGACACATCATGATAGCATGTAAGTTGCACAATTGTAATTTGTATTACTAATCAAGGTCATTTTGAAGGTCATAGACACATCATAATAGCATGTTAGTTGCACATTTGTAATTTGTATTATCAATCAAGGTCATTTTCAAGTTCATGGACACATCATAATGGAATGTAAGTTGTACAGTTGTTATAGGTAATGCTACTCAAGGTCATTTTTATGCTCCCCGAAAAATTTCGGGGGAGCATATAGTCGCCGGGTTGTCCGTCCGTACGTACGTCCCGAATTCGTGTCCGGCCCATAACTTTGTTATTTGGAGTCGGATTTTAAAATTATTTCACAGAAATTATCACCATATTGAGAAGACATGTTGCGCGCAACATTTGGGTCGCTACCTTGAAGGTCAAGGTCACAGCATGACCTTGCAGCAAAATCGTGTCCGGTCCATAACTTCAATATTTGAAGTCGGATTTTAAAACTATTTTACAGAAATGATCACCATATTGAGACGACGTGTCGCGCGCAACATTTGGGTTGCTACCTTGTAGGTCAAGGTCAAAGCATGACATTGCAGTGAAATCGTGTCCGGTCAATAACTTTGTTATTTGAAGTTGGATTTTAAAACTATTTCACAGAAATGATCACCATATTGAGACGACGTGTCGTGCGCAACATTTGGGTCGCTACCTTGAAGGTCAAGGTCACAGCATGACCTTGCAGCAAAATCGTTTTCGGTTCATAACTTTATTATTTGAAGTCAAATTTTAAAACTATTATACAAAAATGATCACCATATTGAGACGACGTGTCATGCACAACATTTGGGTTGCTACCTTGAAGGTCAAGGTCACAGCATGACCTTGCAGCAAAATCGTGTCTGGTCCATAACTTCATTATTTGAAGTCCGATTTTACAACTATTTTACAGAAATGATCACCATATTGAGACGAATTGTCGGGCGATACATTTGGGTCGCTACCTTGAAGGTCAAGGTCACGGCATGACCTTGCAGCAAAATCGTGTTCGGTCCATAACTTCATTATTTGAAGTCGTATTTTAAAACTATTTCATAGAAATGATCATTATTTTGAGATGATGTTTCGCGTGCAATATTTGGGGGGGGCTACCTTGAAGGTCAAGGTCACAGCATGACCTTGCAGGAAAATCGTGTCTGGGCCATAACTTTGTTATTTGAAGTTAGATTTTACAAATATTTCACAGAAATGATCACCATATTGAGACAATGTGTCGCACGCAACATTTGGGTTGTTTTTACACTTTGAACTTTGTCTGTGACATAACTCTGACACTACAAGAGGTATACCTTCCTGTGTCCAAAACCTATTCGGGGAGCATCACCCGGTTCAACCGGCTCTTGTTAATGTCATGGACACAGCATGAGGGAATATATGTTGTACAATTGTACTTGGGGCCATATTCAAGGTCATGGACACATCATAATGGAATGTAAGCACTTGTAGTTCCAATGATAGGTTATATTACTCAGGGTTAAGGTAATATTACTCAGGGTCAAGGTAAATGGACGCATAATTATGGAAAGTAAATAGTAAGTATGAATGTATTACAGTTGAATGTCAAGCTCAAGGTCATTGTTCTATTTTACATTGTCATAGTGTATTTGAATGTAAATATATGAAGGAAGGTAAGTTAACTTAGAAAGGAGAGTGCCTGTTTTACATACCTTACAGTCACAAGTTTAAGTCTTAAATTGATGGCACATGTTTGATTGAAGATCAAAATGTCACAGAAGCCAAAGTTTCCAAGTTTAATTGATTATCTCATTATGCATATAATTACATAAACAGCAGAGAAAAAAAACTAAATAAATATAAAACCATGTCTATAGAGGATAATATTCAGACATTTAAAATGAAAAAATCTGGTTGATAATGAAATAAACTGAAAATTAAATTGAAATGGATTTTTGTGTGATTCTAATAGCCCAATTTCAGTGAAAAGCATTGCAACACTTTTTATTTTGGTCAATTTGCACAATAAAAAATAATGTTCTTGTAAAACAGGATCTGAAAATGTGCACACAAGTTTTTGGTCCAATTTAACCTTCATCAAATATATACATACATGTATATATTGAAAAAAATATTTTCTGTCCAGTCATGTCAAGAATAAAAAAACTCAGTGGAGTCCCTTTAACCCTGATTGAAACTGGTTGGTGCAGAATCAAAGAACATTTGTAAGATGATTGCCTTTCTTTAGATGACTGAAAAAATGCACTTAAATTTAACACATTCTAAACAAAAATTAAATTTTGAGATCAAGTTGAAAGACTTAACTTTGTTGTAAAGTGACATGTAATAGAACAGTTTCAGAATTTACCAGAAAGATCACACTAGGTAAGTTAAAGGATAAAATTAGAAGACTGTTTTAAACCTCAGTGTCAAAGTCATATATAAAGTTAATAATTCAATTTGTCAGCAATAGTAAGAATAAATAAGGGAAAGTTGAAAGATACAAAATAGGGCTGTGAGCTGGTAAGTCAATATCTCTTAGACAATTCATGTAGGTCAAATTGTGTATGAATAATATGGTTATATAGTCTTTTATGATACTGTTGGAAAGGAAATTGTTAGTTAACAAATATGACATCATTCTTAAGGTAGGTGAATATTGAAAGAAGTGATGATGAATCATTTGAGTAAGTTACATGTGGGCAAGCAAAAATCAAAGTAGGTCATACAGTAACTGAAGTACGTTTTGTATATATAGTCATCTTATTTTCGGCTTCCAGCTAAACCTGTGAAACTATCTTCAAAACTGCAAAAACAAAACCTCACTTAAAGAGTATAAATGTATTAACAAAAGAAATATGTTGAAAGATACAATGTAAAAAAATCTTTTATTATAATCTTTTTGGATCTTTTAATTATACAAGTGAAGTAAAACAATCATCTTGAATGTTTAAATTTTGTGCTTTTCAAATATGTATTAAATGCTTGATGTGACTTAATCCATTTATTGGTTTAGTAATTAATGTTTTATTTTTATGTTCATTTACATTTGCTGAAGAAAATGTTGCTTTAAGAAATGAAAGAACTCTTGTAATAAAAAGTCATGTATTTCTTATCTTTAAAAAGCGATTAAATGAAATTTTTATAAAAATGATCTTGATTTTTTTTTTTAAATTCTATTTGCAGATTTCCTGAGCGCAATGAATTCTACACTTCCATAGACAGCATGCCTGAAATAAAACCTCCGTCGCGGAAATCTGCCATCCTTGTTAGTGACTTGGTAAGTAATATCGAAATGTTCAAATCCATGTATAACCTATTTATTCCTTGACCATTTATTTGTAATACTTTGGTAATTTATACTGAAAAAATACTGAAAATCTCAAATTACACCTTTACAAATAGAAAAGTGTTTTAATTAAGGACAAATTCTTTGCATTTTAAATCAGGATATTGATGGAATTTTCAAGAAAGCTTTCTGATTTTGAGAAGAATAATGCATTAATAGATGATATTTTCAGGGTTACAATAACTTTTGTATTCTTTTCTTTATCTCAGTTATTGTTATTGAAGTGTTTTATTTAATGGCTGAAGAATATATTTCTGATTTTACAAGGCGAAAAAATCAGATCAAAATGATGAATTTAAATCAAAATGATACATGTACATGTACACTGGTATAGGACCATTGCACTTGAAACACATTGTTTTACACAAATATACATGTATTTTTATATGATGATGTATTTTTACAAGGGTTATTTAATTAATATATATTTAACATATTGTAAAATCATCTTGTGCAATATTATCACATAACTTAGATATAAACACTGATCTGTATTATATCTCTACCTTCAATAAATACATTCCTTCTTTATGTCTGGTCCATAATTTTAGTAAAAACCTCTTGAAAATATAGAGCCTTAAGCGTTATAAATTTCATTACCTTTAAAGTATATGAAGGAATTATTTAATGAAATAATTACCCGCAGGGAACCCTCTATCAGTTGAAGTTACTCTGGATAAATTATTACTTATGGAATATTTTTGCCAAAAATAAACACTAAATCAACTTAGTATATCATGACAGATTGACTCAAGTTTATTGCCCCTGCTTTGATTTCTCCACCACTAAAGTCTGGTTTTTATGATGTTGTTTAAATTGATGAAGCTATGTAAATAAGTTTATATGTATGTGTTTTCTTTTATTGTTCCAACAGTGATGAAGGTATAACATCTTTCATTGTTTTTTTCTGTCACTCTGTTATATTTGTAATTGCCACACATTTTCTAAGAAGAGATCATCAGGGGTTTATGTGTCTAATGGAATCATGTTGTCCACTCTCATTCAGATTGTTTACTTACACCAATATACTTAACTATCCTGTCTGTAATTACTAAGTGTTGTTTTCCCCCTTCTTTTTAAATCAGGAAAAAAGGTTTTATTCTATATTATATGATGAATTTACTCTCATTTACAGAAGAATTCTTCACATTACACCAGTAAATAACTTTTAATATATATTTTAATATATAATCATTATCGCCATGGTCATTTATTACACATCATCATCATATCCCCTTTCATTGTGGCATGTTTAGTTCATTATGTGTTTGTAAGTTATGCTGCTTTGCATAAGAATAATTGGTCACTGGTTCTACGATTGTACACCAGCTTGTGCCTGGAAGCAAATGCACAAAAAAGTAACCCTAATATCTTCTGTCCCATAACTTTGTAAAACTTCATAAGTAATTTATTGCACAGACGTTTATAAATGAAAAGATTTCATTCCTTAACTCTAGGAAATTAATTCTTTTCTTGAATTATTTGGACAAAATGATTCTATGATAGCATATAAAAGACCCAGGAAGAATGTGGGGATGTGATCTAAACCTTTTGTTCTAGTTCTAGATGTTTTTATGTTGTACTAACTTTAACTATTGTTTTTTTTTGTATTATTTATTTTTGTATGACAATTGTGAATGAAGGATAAGGGTCTTGTATGTACTTTATAGGTACTTGATTTCTTGGGGATATTATAATTGGTTATAATTTAGATAGGTCAGATATGTTATAATGTAGATGGGGTAGATATGTTTTGCTGTAGACAGATAGATTGGTTATGATGTAGAATAAAAAGATTGAATATGATGTAGAGAGAATAAATTGGTTCTTATGTAAATAGGGGGTAAATTGGTTATAATGTACATAATGTAGATTGGTTATAATGAAGATAGGGTAGATTGGTTATGATTAAGATAAGGTATATTGGTTATGATTGGTAGATTGGTTATGATGTACAAACAGTAGATTGGTTATGATGTACAAACAGTAGATTGGTTATGATGTACAAACTGTAGATGGGTTATGATGTACAAACTGTAGATTGGTTATGATGTACAAACAGTAGATTGGTTAGGATGTACAAACAGTAGATTGGTTATGATGTACAGACTGTAGATTGGTTATGATGTACAGACTGTAGATTGGTTATGATGTACAAACTGTAGATTGGTTATGATGTACAAACAGTAGATTGGTTTTATGATGTACAGACTGTAGATGGGTTATGATGTACAAACTGTAGATTGGTTATGATGTACAAACAGTAGATTGGTTAGGATGTACAAACAGTAGATTGGTTTATGATGTACAGACTGTAGATTGGTTATGATGTACAGACTGTAGATTGGTTATGATGTACAAACAGTAGATTGGTTATGATGTAGATTGGTTATGATGTACAAACTGTAGATTGGTTATGATGTACAAACTGTAGATTGGTTATGATGTACAGACTGTAGATTGGTTATGATGTAACAAACTGTAGATTGGTTATGATGTACAAACTGTAGATTGGTTATGATGTAACAGACTGTAGATTGGTTATGATGTACAAACTGTAGATTGGTTATGATGTACAAACTGTAGATTGGTTATGATGTACAAACAGTAGATTGGTTATGATGTACAAACTGTAGATTGGTTATGATGTACAGACTGTAGATTGGTTATGATGTACAGACTGTAGATTGGTTATGATGTACAAACTGTAGATTGGTTATGATGTACAGACTGTAGATTGGTTAGGATGTACAAACTGTAGATTGGTTATGATGTACAAACTGTAGATTGGTTATGATGTACAGACTGTAGGTGGGTTATGATGTACAAACAGTAGATTGGTTATGATGTACAAACTGTAGATTGGTTATGATGTAGATTGGTTATGATGTACAGACTGTAGATTGGTTATGATGTACAAACTGATGTAGATTGGTTATGATGTACAAACTGATGTAGATTGGTTATGATGTACAAACTGTAGATTGGTTATGATGTACAGACTGTAGATTGGTTATGATGTAGATTGGTTATGATGTACAGACTGTAGATTGGTTATGATGTACAAACTGTAGATTGGTTATGATGTACAAACTGATGTAGATTGGTTATGATGTAGATTGGTTATGATGTACAGACTGTAGATTGGTTATGATGTACAAACTGATGTAGATTGGTTATGATGTACAAACTGTAGATTGGTTATGATATACAAACAGTAGATTGGTTATGATGTACAAACTGATGTAGATTGGTTATGATGTACAAACTGATGTAGATTGGTTATGATGTACAAACTGTAGATTGGTTATGATGTACAGACAGTAGATTGGTTATGATGTACAGACTGTAGATGGGTTATGATGTACAAACTGTAGATTGGTTATGATGTACAGACTGTAGATGGGTTATGATGTACAAACAGTAGATTGGTTATGATGTACAGACTGTAGATTGGTTAGGATGTACAAACTGTAGATTGGTTATGATGTACAGACAGTAGATTGGTTATGATGTACAGACTGTAGATGGGTTATGATGTACAAACTGTAGATTGGTTATGATGTACAGAAAGTAGATGGGTTATGATGTACAAACAGTAGATTGGTTATGATGTACAAACAGTAGATTGGTTAGGATGTTACAAACTGTAGATTGGTTATGATGTACAGACTGTAGATTGGTTATGATGTACAAACTGTAGATTGGTTATGATGTACAAACTGTAGATTGGTTAGGATGTACAAACTGTAGATTGGTTATGATGTACAGACTGTAGATTGGTTATGATGTACAGACTGTAGATTGGTTATGATGTACAAAACAGTAGATTGGTTATGATGTACAAACTGTAGATTGGTTATGATGTAGATTGGTTATGATGTACAGACTGTAGATTGGTTATGATGTACAAACAGTAGATTGGTTATGATGTACAGACTGTAGATTGGTTATGATGTACAAACAGTAGATTGGTTATGACTGTACAAACAGTAGATTGGTTATGATGTACAGACTGTAGATTGGTTATGATGTAGATTGGTTATGATGTACAAACTGTAGATGGGTTATGATGTACAAACTGTTAGATTGGTTATGATGTACAAACAGTAGATTGGTTATGATGTACAGACTGTAGATTGGTTATGATGTACAGACTGTAGATTGGTTATGATGTACAAACTGTAGATTGGTTATGATGTACAAACAGTAGATTGGTTATGATGTACAAACTGTAGATTGGTTATGATGTACAGACTGTAGATTGGTTATGATGTACAGACTGTAGATTGGTTATGATGTACAGACTGTAGATTGGTTATGATGTACAGACTGTAGATTGGTTATGATGTACAAACAGTAGATTGGTTATGATGTACAGACTGTAGATGGGTTATGATGTACAGACTGTAGATTGGTTATGATGTACAGACTGTAGATTGGTTATGATGTACAGACTGTAGATTGGTTATGATGTACAAACTGTAGATTGGTTATGATGTACAGACTGTAGATTGGTTATGATGTACAGACTGTAGATTGGTTATGATGTACAAACAGTAGATTGGTTATGATGTACAAAACAGTAGATTGGTTATGATGTACAAACAGTAGATTGGTTATGATGTACAGACTGTAGATTGGTTATGATGTACAAACAGTAGATTGGGTTATGATGTACAAACAGTAGATTGGTTATGATGTACAAACAGTAGCGATTGGTTATGATGTACAAACTGTAGATTGGTTATGATGTACAGACTGTAGATTGGTTATGATGTACAAACTGTAGATTGGTTATGATGTACAAACAGTAGATTGGTTATGATGTACAAACTGTAGATTGGTTATGATGTACAGACTGTAGATTGGTTATGATGTACAGACTGTAGATGGGTTATGATGTACAAACAGTAGATGGGTTATGATGTACAAACTGTAGATTGGTTATGATGTACAAACAGTAGATTGGTTATGATGTAATATTGGTTATGATGTACAAACAGTAGATTGGTTATGATTGTACAAACAGTAGATTGGTTATGATGTACAAAACTGTAGATTGGTTATGAATGTACAGACTGTAGATTGGTTATGAATGTACAGACTGTAGATTGGTTATGATGTAACAGACTGTAGATTGGTTATGATGTGACAAACTGTAGATTGGTTATGATGTACAAACAGTAGATTGGTTATGATGTACAGACTGTAGATTGGTTATGATGTACAGACTGTAGATTGGTTATGATGTACAAACTGTAGATTGGTTATGATGTACAAACTGTAGATTGGTTATGATGTAGATTGGTTATGATGTACAGACTGTAGATGGGTTAGGATGTACAAAACAGTAGATTTGGTTATGATGTACAAACTGTAGATTGGTTATGATGTAGATTGGTTATGATGTACCAGACTGTAGATGGGTTAGGAATGTACAAACAGTAGATTGGTTATGATGTACAAACTGTAGATTGGTTATGATGTACAGACTGTAGATTGGTTTATGATGTACAAACAGTAGATTGGTTATGATGTAAAAACTGTAGATGGTTATGATGTACAAACAGTAGATTGGTTTATGATGTACAGACTGTAGATGGTTAGGATGTACAAACTGTAGATTGGTTATGATGTACAAACTGTAGATTGGTTATGATGTACAAACTGTAGAAATGGTTATGATGTACAAACAGTAGATTGGTTTATGATTTACAGACTGTAGATGGTTATGATGTACAAACTGTAGATTGGTTATGATGTACAAACTGTAGATTGGTTATGATGTAGATGTTGGTTATGATGTACAGGACTGTAGATGGGTTATGATGTACAAACTGTAGATTGGTTATGATGTACAGACTGTAGATTGGTTATGATGTACAAACTGTAGATTGGTTATGATGTACAAACTGTAGATTGGTTAATGATGTACAGACTGTAGATTGGTTTATGATGTACAAACTGTAGATTGGTTATGATGTACAGACTGTAGATTGGTTATGATGTACAGACTGTAGATTGGTTATGATGTACAAACTGTAGATTGGTTTATGATGTAGATTGCTGTAGATTGGTTATGATGTACAAACTGTAGATTGGTTATGATGTACAGACTGTAGATTGGTTATGAATGTAAAAGACAGTAGATTGGTTATGAATGTACAGACTGTAGATTTGGTTATGATGTACAAACAGTAGAATTGGTTATGATTACAAAACAGTAAGATTGGTTAATGATGTACAGACTGTAGATTGGTTATGATGTACAAACTGTAGATTGGTTATGATGTACAAACTGTAGATTGGTTATGATGTACAAACTGTAGATTGGTTATGATTACAGACTGTAGATTGGTTATGATGTACAAACTGTAGATTGGTTATGATGTACAAACTGTAGATTGGTTATGATGTACAGACTGTAGATTGGTTATGATGTACAAACTGTAGATTGGTTATGATGTACAGACTGTAGATTGGTTATGATGTAGATTGGTTATGATGTACAAACAGTAGATTGGTTATGATGTACAAACGGTAGATTGGTTATGATGTACAGACTGTAGATTGGTTATGATGTAGATTGGTTATGATGTACAAACTGTAGATTGGTTATGATGTAAGATTGGTTATGATGTACAACAGTAGATTGGTTATGATGTACAAACGGTAGATTGGTTATGATGTACAGACTGTAGATTGGTTATGATGTAGATTGGTTATGATGTACAGACGGTAGATTGGTTATGATGTAGATTGGTTATGATGTACAAACTGTAGATTGGTTTATGATGTACAGACTGTAGATTGGTTATGATGTAGATTGGTTATGATGTACAAACAGGTAGATTTGTTATGATGTACAAACGGTAGATTGGTTATGATGTAGATTGGTTATGATGTACAAATGTTAGATTGGTTATGATGTAGATTGGTTATGAGTAGATTGGTTATGAATGTAGAATGCTGTAGATTGGTTATGATGTAGATTGCTGTAGATTGGTTAGGATGTACAAACTATAGATTGGTTATGATGTACAAACGGTAGATTGGTTATGATGTAGATTGGTTATGATGTACAAATGTTAGATTGGTTATGATGTAGATTGGTTATGATGTAGATTGGTTATGATGTAGAATGCTGTAGATTGGTTATGATGTAGATTGCTGTAGATTGGTTAGGATGTACAAACTATAGATTGGTTATGATGGAGATAAAATATATTGGTTATGATGTAGAGAGGGTAGATTGGTTATGACATGTTTAGTGCATATTGATTATGATTTATTATGATATGGGTAGTGTAGATTCATTATGATGAAGAAGAAATGTAAGAATTGGAAATAAGATAATAATTGGGTTAGGAAGCTGACAGTTATTTTGAAACTGCTTGTATTATATGTAAGCAAAATAATTTTTGTAAAGTAAATAATTCAGTATTGTATATAGAAGATGTGTTTGTGTTATAGGTGAATTGTACTGTACATTTGCTTACAGTGAGCTAAGTGTGTAATAATAATAAAAATAATAATAATAATAATAGTAATAAAGATAATGAATCATAGCAGGAAATTCACATATGCATCCCAAATTGGTATTTACTTCCGACCATAATGTGGTTACCTCCTGGACTGTATAAGAGGTATGAATTGCATTTATTTTCCAATTGTGTAAATTTCAGCTTAATGGCACAGTTTTTCAGTAGAAAAATGTCAAAGTTTTAATGTACCATTTTCACTGACAGCAAAAGAACGCACATTAAAACTAACTGACCTGTAGTCTGTACATAGTCTGCTTATACCAAGATATTTTTTGAAAATCATTGATGCCATATTTACACAATTATATAACCATAGATATAATTCTGATATCTTTTTCCATGTAATATTTGCCTCATACTGCCAAATATGATTTGTAGTAAATTCCAATTTGGCTTACATATATCATTATCCCTTTGTGGAATGTTTGATGTCTGTGTATATGTCTGTCTGTCTGATTGAGCCTTACTTAATTATAATGTTCATGTATTTATTGTAATCAGGTCTCCTATCTTGAATAATTAACGTTAATTGATCTTGTAATAAAATCTTCTTGAAGTTTGCTGTGAGATTTCCTTGTGTACAGTTTACTGGAAGACAGGCCTCTGTCACCAAGTCTGCCCACACTTTGTATTATTGGTTGCTCTTTTTTGCTTATTGATTCTTTAAATCCATGAACTAAACAAGAGTAATTTCTAAATTAAAATCAGAAGTAATTTAAATAGATGAAACTCAGAAATAAATGGGCCAAATTTAAACTTTTATTTGTTATGTCTGTTCTGCAAATTGTGAAACACTCTCCTTATTTATGCTGTTATCACATATTGATTGACAAAAAAACAGCTTTTTATTAAACATTTTCTGTTTTGTTTTACTTATTATTTTTATTGAATATTCTTTTT
>NW_026866009.1:0-24486 GCF_026571515.1 Ruditapes philippinarum | reverse complement strand
TATTTGCTTTTGTATATATCTATTCAATGACAAATATTGCATGACATTGAACATGGAGCGTCGGAAAAGTACATACAATAAATTGACATATTCTGATCAAAGATATAGACAAACATTTGTTTATACAAATTCTGTTTAGTTCGATTGTACGTAATATTGAAACAATCTTACATCCGTTCTTGGAACCAACCAGTACTAAGCAATGCTTGTAAAATAAGGATTTAATTAGTTTAAATAAGTAAGATTGATAGGTGCCTAGTTATATAATTTAAAGAAATCCTTAAGTTGATTGATTACACATGTCGGTTTTTATTTATAGAGATCATAAACATTAAATATAGTGATAAATAGATAAAGTTGTCACTAGTTGGTGTAAAATGTTACATCGGCAAGACCTGCTTGTTGGAAGACTTAATAATTATAAAGCATGCCCATGCCTAAAAGCTTGATGTTATCGTGAATTTAAATCAATACAAAACAAAAGTGTCATAAGAAATAAGTGCCTGTACTGCGTAGTACCGTGCTGTGTGTGCAATAACTTTACTGTAAGGCTTAACGAAGAGAACATATTGAAAACTTGGTTTTTGCAACCTTCATGTATCTGTAAATCAAAGCTAAATATCTAAATATACGGAGAACTGATAATTGCAATCTTGCTTAAGCAAATAACAAGTACATGAAATTAAATGTACTATAGCATATATAAAGTTCACTAAGTTCTCTTGTTCTTATGTAAAACAAACGCATTGACCCTTTGTAACTCTTTTCTTATTTGATTTGTTAAAACTGCCCGCTTCTTACTTATCATTACATTAAGTGCTTTATAACGATGTCATGCATTTTATTCTGATCGTTTGCATTATTTAAAGGACACATTAGAGACAGACATGTGACAAAATAATATAAAATCTCGAATGCTGTTTGTAAATGTGAATGTAGTTACAGTATAACCCTTGGTAAAATTATATTGATTCAAGATACTTATACAAAACATGTTCGTGCATTCCAATTTACAATTATCATTTTGATTAACCTCATTATTTACAAAGGAAGTATCATTTACAGTCAGCGTTCACGTGAAATTGCTGTAATTTGATTTCCGGACTATATTCAGAGAAACTCTACAATAATTTCTTTATCGCTCTCAAACAAATGCGTATATGCCATTAATGCTTAGGAATGTTTTCTTAATGAGCACACAAGGATATATCTGGAGCTGTATAGAATGTAACTACATATTGTTTTCTCTAGAAGGAAAAACAACAATACCACTAAATCAATAACTTCCTGTATTTGTGTCTACGTAAATAGACATTATATAATTTTCCGTCATATGTATAAAATAATATTTAAAGACACATAGCAGCACTTTCAGCATAATTTTTGATAAAAGAATGGACTCATTTTAGTTTGTAAAATGAATGGTCAGACCGAAAGTAGGTAGTATGCATTTATTTGTTACTGGGAGTAAACGGATAAGCTATCAATTTAATGACATTTCTTTTATTGACTTATTTACACATTTGAATAAATCAATGCGGATTTCAGTCCTTATAATCTATATCCTTTACATGTATATCATATGCAGAACATAGTTTTATTATTGGTTACAATCAAATTTGACAACACAAATATTTTCATTAGAAAAACACCAAATGTTGTGTTTCAAAAGAATTTACATTTTGCAAATAAATAAATCCTATATGCCCTGCTAACTTAAGCGAAATTACTTAAAGAGGACCAACAACAATTTAAAATACTACATTTTTTCAAGTTTACTACAAGCGTTTCAAATAAATTTAAAAAAAAACAAATTTGCGTATAAAAATAAACGAAATCCTGCGATTAATTATTTACACATTAGAAATAGGACACCTGGGAACCGTTTATCTAAAATATGCCTTAATTTACATTTTAACAAAGTTATAACTATACATGCATCTCTATCTTCTTCGGATTTTACACTAATCTTTCTCTAAATTGTTTACGATAACTTGAGCTCTCAATAGAATACAATTAGTTTTAACTTATTATTACTCTTAGAATAACAGCTATGAAATACTTACCATCTGAACTATCAATAATTTCTATTAACAGCTGATCAAATTGCTACTAATATTGAAATAAATTCAATTTGAGTCTTTACATATTTAGTTCTTATAACAGGTTTGAAGAAAATGAAATGAAACCTGAAATAAGTATACATGTATATAAATGACTCTATTTTTTATATCTAGATAATACGCATTAATTCTAATATAATGTTAAATTTGAATATTTATAATTTTTTCATCTTTTTTAAAAACATTAAAACTTTTCATGACTTTCATGACTTTCCATTTTAGTATATTATGTTGGTAGGCTATTGATTACAGCAAATCATCTGATTATCACCATTATTCATGATCATTTTGAATGTCTCGTTATTAAATTGAAATATATACCAAGAAATGTAATAAGAGTATAGGCTCCAAGTATAACATATATTTTCATATAAAAGAATTATGCGTGAATTTGAATAACAAATAGGGAGCATGCGAAATATCAAACGTTAGTTTTAAAGATGTATCATACATAATTCAAAATTATACTAGTATAATAAAATAACTTGTAAAATTGTATGTAATACTCAGGTTATTTTTAATTGAATTTGATATAATGTAGTCATTGTATCAAATGTAATATTTCACTTGTAATTGCAAGAATAAGTGATTAAACATAAATAATAAATGTTTTTTTATGTTTTAATGTTAGTTCATGATTGCCAATCAATACAAAGTTTCACTTACATTTAACAAACCATACATATAGCATGACACTGATTGTTTCATTTTCGTTTATAACTTGTTAGTGCAAATAATATTCGTTTCTATACAACGTTGAAAATATGAAATTGATATTGCATAAAGAAAGATAATCGCAAGTAATGTTTTACAATGTCTTACAAACAATGCAACAGATAACTTTTCCAGATACGATAGATTAGGATAATATTAATTCTTTTTCTGCGTGATTTGTAAATGAATCTCTAGAAAATATGAACAAGTAAAATGGTTTCCTGCGGGGAACATTTTTAATGATATAAGATATTTCATTTAACTATTTTCAACATTGTTTGGGTAGGGGGGACAACATATAGTCGATCAATAAAGAAGAAGGTCTTTGGAAACTCACGGGTGACCGTATTGTCTGTAAAATTTGAGATACATATTAAAGAAACATTGATAATTTTCAAACACATCATTCAAGTTTTTCAACCTTAAACGGTAAAATATTTATAGAAAATTAGAAATATCACGTTATAGTTTTTTGGTTCTTATTAGATGTAATTAAGCCTAATTCCCAGAGGTGAATCCGTCACGTACCGGCAAACGGTCGGTAAATAGCCAGGTTTTCGAAAGGGTCAATTAACCAATCATGTAAGGTTTACAGATCACGTGCTCCTCCATGTACCGAAAACAGGTCACGTGCCCCTCCATGCTTCAAAAGTTAAACGCGTACCAATACCCTGTGGTCTCCAGACCGCAGGGAACAAACTAAGCCTACGCTTGCTATAAATACTTTAACTTCACATTCAAAAATCAGTTCTAACCCAGTTCTAATCCCAAGGAAACATTCTATTTATATCTGTTTCTTAATGTAACTCGTTTCGACTTTTTTTGTTATTTCCAATTAAAAAGAAGTGAACAATGCAAGGAATAAATAATGGCAACATTCCGTTCCAGTTCAATATTGTGCGATGTGAATTTAACAGAATCATCATAAAATTATCCACAGCTGTCATGTTGGAAACATTTACGACTTCAGAAAAGACAAGTGTGTTTAATTTATCTCGACATTTCATTGTCAAAGCACATTAATGTTATTTTTGCCTGCCTATATATCATTTAAATGTACCTTAACAGTTAATATTGAAAATTAAATATGAAGTTATTATTTTAGACGTCAAAAGAGGTTTATCTGAACTTGAAGATTGAAACATACTTTATACACGGTAGAAAACAAAACAAGGTTATTACCGCCGCTAGACCTAATAGATTTAAATAAATTTCATTTTACATTTCGCTTTGTTTTGCTTATCTAAACATATAATAGTCTAAACTAATAATAGTAGATTAAGCAATGCTATTTTGACTTTCTTTGAATGTAACTCAAACTTTGCATAGTGTCTTTAAATATATATTCAATTCTAAAGACATAAAATTGTTGAAACATGACAACTGAGAACTTTAAGATTTAAAAAGAAAATTAGAATTTGAATACATATACAATTTTAATTTTGCCATAGCAGTGAATAAATGACAATCATAATCATTTTTTCTGCCCGTACAGGTTAATCACATTTACAGGAATACACATAATATATTATTTCTTACCATTTCTTACAGTTTCATAGCCCAAAAGAGTTATTATCATATTTTACACTGCAATGATAGTATCATTGTTATGTACGTTTTATGATTTATAATTTTATATAATTCTGTTTTATTATTCAACAATCTTTCTCAGATATTGTAAACATTTTATATACACATGGAAAGTACCACAGTCACCTTTTAAAAAAGTGATTATGATAATTGATCTGTGTCCGATAAAAAGTACAAAAATCCTGAAAGGACGTCTGTCTTTTGCAACATAAATAAAGATCAGTTAAGATGTTTAGAATCATCTGAATTTGATATACGTTTTTGAGAAAGAGCACATTCAGTGCAAATAAAATACAAAATGACAAGCTAATCTTTCAGTATGTTTCTGTTTTAGACATATATTGTCTGGAATATAATTGGTTATTACCTTGCTCACATGTTTTTGTGAAAGTTAAATTATATTTGTGACAGATCTTCAGGAATATCGATAATGTGTCTTACGTTTGATGCGATTTAAATTTCTTGAAATAAAGACGTAAGCTCTACATTCACATTGATTTTGATTTAAAAATTGAGTTTGTCTGCTCATAATTGAAAATAATTCTTCAGAAATTTGAGACAGATAACACTAAAAGAATGCCGGTACCTCCTTGTTTACAGGCATCTTAATCTTTATACGTTTAACTGCATCAAAAAATATTTCAAAGTTCTTTAAGGATTACAAAACCCAATAAAATTCTAAATTTAGAATCATTTGGCTTGCTTCTGACTTTTTCTTATAACTATATTGGCAACCTGAAAAGGGGGAAATTATTTTACGCGCATGCATTTATCTATGATGTAAAAATATAAAACACATTGAATACTTGTTACTTACAGTCACTTTGTAAATTGTATAGGTCCAATATGAAAACAAAGACATGAAATTGTCTAATATTTAAAAAAATAAATGTCTTATAACATCAAGGTAAGAACAAAATTATGAAAAACGTATTCCTATTGGTGACCAAAAGGGTCCGTAATCCTTAATACGTACACATACGTATACAGTTTTCTTGTGTTTTTTTATGCATCAAAGATCCTGTATGTTGTAATTTTGGAATGAAACAACTGTTAAATGAAATTTTATGTATGTATATAATTATTCTTCTAAAACAATTTCCAAACATCCAAAAATATGTTTAATATATACATGTACATCAAATGTTTTTACGCATTATAAGTAATCTAATATAACTACAATATTGATTTTTGTATAGAATATAAAAGGTATTTGTAGATTCATTTTGTCAAATGTTATCAACTCGGGTTTAAATTAGCAAGGGTATTTTAGATTTTTAAAATTTTATATGTAAAAAGTAAGTCAAACTTTAAGTCTCTTGTAAGTCTTATAGATTGGCAATGTGCATTTATATTGTATTTCATATGTATTTTAACTGTGTAAATTGATGAGACTGTAACGAACTTATAAAATAATACATTAGAAAAACAATATACAAACAAGTTTACAGTATTTACATGAATTCTGTAGTTGTTAATTAATCAAAAAAGGCCGGACCACAATATTTACATTGACAAAATAGACTGTGTATGCTTTTACTGAATGAAAGCCAGTAGTCAATAATCAGCTATGTTCAAATGTTATGATCCAGTGTAGACATTGTGTTCGTTTAGTACTATCTACAATTCCTCTGTGTCGATTATATGCAAACAGACTGGCATGTGGTGGCTGATTTTTACAAACAAATATTTCTTGACAGATTAAAAGAATTCTATTACTGTAAAAAGAATCAATGTTTATTGTCAATTTGTCTACGTCCAATAGAGCAAACTAAAATAAATGAATGTTATTAAATGTCCAGACACAAACATTTTTATACAAATTGTAAAATGTAATTTCCAATTACATGTTTTGGATGCTTTGCCATTTTTGATTAGTCTGCATTTTTATGGTTGATGAATTATTGGTGGTCTTTTGAATCAAGAGTTCAGTACAGTTACGTTACGAAACAATGCAGAAAGGTATGAAGGTTAGGTATGAAAGGTTTATTGCTTTGAAGTTATTTGAACAACTATATTCGCATTATCTTTGAATAAATAAACTGTTCAATTAAATACGTATTTAAAAATATATATAATTTGATATAAATAAAAATTTTCAAATGTTCACTTTCGATTCGCCATTTTAGATTTGATTTTTTGAAATATTACATTCTTTCAAACGTTGAACAAAAATTCTTTTTATCGCTTAAGTGACATCATACCCTCCCATGGGTATATTGTTAGGAAACAGGTGAAAGTAAAAATAAATACATATTTTTCCATAATTCCTTTCAATTTTATAATTTACTTCCATTGAACGATTGGAAATTCACGTGGCTCAATGAAATGTCTGTTAATTTTAATTGTAGTTTACCTGTAACTTTCAATTTATAAATGGATTGGGACAGTCTTTTAATATTTAAGGCTGATTTATATTTTATCTTTATCATTTTCCAGCATCATGTGTTTGGTAATCACCATTACTACAGTAAGCTTTTTGAAATATATAATTGTCAATTCAGCTCAACTTGTCAATGAAAAAACCAGCATAATGTCACTTTAACTGAACATGTATATTCCTTTGAAGTTTCGTCTATCTGCAATCATTTTGCAACACATATATAAAAATTGCCAAATCCAGAATAGAAGAGACATATGTATTTGACTTGTTTTAAGTCAACTTTTTTTTATAATAATCCATAACCATTACATCAATGAAAGCCCTTATTTAAAGTCTTATTTAAACTTAATACATTTGACAACAAATTATAAATGTGTATAATACCACTTAAAGGGCTCCGTATTAAGAATGGTAAAATGTCTAAACTACTTCTTTTTCTCGATATGAGATTAAAAGTTTTCGGAGAAATAAATCTTTTGTTTTATTATACTCTAAACACTCATCAGAATTTCAAGCGACTTTGGAAACAAAATAACAAATTACGACAGAAATAATTGGGAAAAACAAGATTACAATTACGAAATAGGATTGATTGTTTGAAAAGAAGACCAAATTGATTCGTGTTAAGAGAGCTCTCAAATTGTCAAGTGTAGAATTCTTAGTGTATTATTGATCTGAGATAATATGATATTATTAAATGATAAATGTATTATTCTTCCTTTGCTGAAATAGAGGGGGAAATTTAGTCTTTACTCATTTTGAGAATCCCGACGCGCTAATATTTGTTGAGTTTTAAGTTTTAAATTTCTAAAATGTAAATGTCATATGGCGATTTTTTTGCTTGACTTGTTTTAAAAGAACGTAGGTGCCTCTTATTTCAGGCATGAACGGCCACCAATATTCTGTAATGTTACTGGTAGTTGGATTCGAACTTGCAGCATTGAGAGTTGTAAGTAAACGGTCATAAACATTTCACTTTTATGCTCCTAATTTCAATAAAGAATTCATATAGAACTATAAAAATGTATCCAAAGAATATAAAATATTGGAACTTCTTTAAAGCATATGACATGAATATAAATTATCAAATAAAAGGTATTTTGTCATGTTAATGTTAAACTATAACTATTATGCATTCGGGATCACTTTCATTTCTAAATAGATTTTGAAATTTTGGGACTTCTCTCAATATTGACAGCGATGAGCAAGCGTTCACATACAAGATGTTATAAAATTGACAAGTTTATTTAAAAGGGCATAAATTGTCTGGAATTTAATTGGTTATCAAATTGATGTTTAATTTTATGAAGGTTTAGTTATACTGGCGACAAGTCTGTATGCCAATCTATTACATAACACTTTCGTTTTTTATAGTCATCTACTTTTTTCATATAATTTTGTTTTATTAAAATTGTTTTTGCTTTTTTTAAATGATATTGTAAGCTAAGTCAAAACTGTTGAAAATAATAACTTTTATTGATAACAAAGTTCCAACATTCTTTTATTCAACTCTGAAGAGCACCAGATATTCATAACTAATAATAGACAGTTGTATAAAAATAAGAAAATTACCAATTTATTAAGTTGTCACTAGTTTTCACGACTGTCAGGATTTGGAGCCAAAATGAAAAGTGAAGACAGCCTGGCATGGCTACTTATATAGACTCTGAACCTGCCAGGACTGTCAAAACTGACCAATCATAATGTGCCATTTGTCCTGGCAGACTGGCAGGAAAGACAGGAATTTCTTAAATGGCGGCCATCTTGACAGGAATAATTTAGAAAAATGTAAATTTACATGGTAAACAAATAACAAAATATGCAATGAACACTTGAATTACATGCTTAACTCAATGTACTAAAAATCTGGACCAAAAATAATAATAGTTCAAGCTTAGGAAAAAATGAACTGTTGATATAAAAAGATTCTAGTGCCAGGAATTTGAATTTTCCCTCCTGACAAACTTAGAGGTCATACTGGTCATCAAGATTATTATGAAATACAGCAATACCAGCTAAATATTTGGAAATTAACTTAAGTCTTAGGTAAATAAAGATTACATTCTTTGTTCTTACATGTAAAATGGTAAGTATTTGTATACATTTATGAAAATATAAGCATTTAAAGTTTTGAATCAAGGTAGACAACTCTTGTCGGCCATTTTGATGCCAGGATAAACAAAGTAAGTAAATTAATCATTTCTTAAAGTATAAACCTCCTTATAGTGTCCTATATAGTCCTACAATCTCAAAATGTCCTATAATATGGTATTAATACCTTCATTTAACAGAAAATTATTATAAATACTTGAAATCAACAAAAACATTAATGGTTGAGGAACGGTCAGGAATCCTGACAGGTAAGTGTAAAGTATTTTCTTGAATATTTCTGAATCTCATTTGTAAATAAATGTCCTAGCTTAGGTTTCTTTATACTCAAAACCTAGAATTTGTTTTAAAACTGATACTTAAGCTAACAAAGCAAAAGTAAATTATTTGAATAAGTCACTGTCTCTTACATTCTCCCCCTCTTAAAAGAAATAAAATACTTGTTTAAACTGTTTTTTTTTTTCTTTTGAAATAAATGAAAATTCTGTTAAGTGTTTTCTGTCCAGTTCATGATATCTCTAATTTATTTTATTTTTAGATGATTACACTCTCAATGGTACATGTTGGATTTGTGACAGCACATGAGTAGAGTAAGATCCTTTGCTACCTAGAAGCATAGATACAAGGTCAGCATCTTTCCCTTTTTTTATGAAGTTCCTAATAGCTATAAAGTTCAGAAAACGCCTTTTCGCACTTTCAGTATTTTGTTGCACAGGATTTGACCCATTGAGTAGCAGGAAGTTGAATTTATCAAAGAGGTCTTCATGAGAAGTTGGTAACTCATCATCTCCTTCATCCAGTTTAAAACAAACTGCCATAAAATTCAAACACTTTTTTGCAGGAGAATGTTCTTTCCAATCTGCAGGCGGCCATCTGATTGTTCTACCAGTTGATGGGTTTGTCAATTTGACTGGGTGGTCTACCTTGTTCCAATCACGAGGAGCGGGTGGAAAAAGTGGCATATTCCCAGTAATGAGATTTTCCACTGCTTTAACGGCAAGTTCATTAATTTGTTTTATTTCTAAAATATCTGTAACACTGACATCAAGAATTTTACTGAGGCATTCACTAAGTTCATAATATTCTCTGCCAAGAAGATTTCTACAGTGTATGTCATTGTATAATGAGCCATTTTCACTGAAAACATTGTAAAATTTAGAAGGAATAGATTCTAATTTTGCTTTATAACTTTTTCCTTCTGCTCTAAACATAACTTCTTTCTTTTCTTTATTTAGGTGGAAGACATTACTGCTAGGAATAGTCATTTCAGGATGGGTTGGTGAATATGTTTCAGGGTCTTTATTATGAGGGAAAAACCCTGGTAGTTTAGTTGCATAGAACCTGTCATCTGGAGATTTTGGACTTAACGGCAATGAAGCATAGTGTGATGTTGGTGACTTCAGTGGACTCACAGGAATAGCAAAAGAAGATGTCACATTAGCAAACTTAGATTTACAAAGTAATTTAGTTGCCGCACCAGCCGAAGTTGGTGTATCGTCACGAACAGGTGTGCCAATAGCCTGAAGCCATCCATTTTCCCATTGTGGTAATGATCTGCTAGGCTTTTCTAAAGCAGGTAAAAGAAGGCGAACTGCTGCCATAGCTTTCTTAGCACCATCTGAGTCCATAGGGGACGGTTTGACATGTCTGACATAGTCGTATGGATTTAAAGAGAGGTAAAACCCATTTCCTTCGGTGTAAAAGTTACTTTCTGTTTCAGGACTAAGACTTGTATGCTTTACCTGTACATGCTTCTTTAAGTCATTGACTCTGCCTAGAATCTTTTCTTTTGGATAGCAGTATAGACAAATTACTGCCAGATGTCTGTGTTCAGTTGCAGCATGGTTTTTTTAGACTTTTCTTTGAATCATTGAAATTTCCACAAGTCCAGCACTGATAAGCCATAGTCTGTAATAATAAAGTATTATTACTTTAACTTAAATGTAAAGATATAACATTCCACATTTTGCAATTCTTTAAAGTGTAATCCTTTCAAATGGTTTTTTGATTATTAATGAAAGTCTTTTGTTCTCTTACAGCTACATTCAGATTAACTTTTGCATTAATAATAACATTATCAGTTCCGGAAACAGTTCCACAAGACCACAGAGATAGATACTGAAACCACACACAAAATCAAAGTCAACCATTGCCGTCAATGGTAATGAATTTCAATTTTCAAAAACATTGGTTAACGCGAAGCAATGTATAATTGCTAAAAGGTTCGCAAATAACCATAACTCCTCATATTGAAAACTGGGTGATCAGTCCATTTCCAACTATGAATTTTATCCACACAGGGCCCTGTGATTCACTTCAAAAACTTCACATTGAAATTACTTAATTAAATTTGTCATTTCAGCATAAATCCCCCTGAACCAATGTTTATATTACAGTGAACTGTACTAATATTATTACTAATGTTTCTCTTATAATGCTGCACTTTCTATCAATTTTACAGAACCATTGTTTATATATTACGGCATAATGAATAATGTTTTCTGGTTTTTCTGGTGCTCTTCCTTAACAGTTATAACATTTATTAACTTATAACAAATAAACTATGAACTTCCCACATAACAGATAATAACGTTTAACAGTTTTAGTTGTCCTAGACAATTACTGGTATAACTTCATTTATGTTTTGAACCTCCTTATCCATGCCGGTAAAGTATTTCCTCGGTATGGTTGAATCTTATCAATATGGTAGTCTTTTGGTATATCCCTTGCTGATTTCTTAATGACATAGGTTAATGTGTCAATTTCTTTAATTACTAAGCATGGACCTATCCATTTAGGTGTGAGTTTTGAACACACGCCTACCTTTCTTACTGGGTTAAACAACCAAACTAAATCATTTTGATGAAATTTTCTATTTTCTGACCTTTTGTCGTAATATTGTTTTCTATATATAGCATTCTTTTTCAGGGTCTTTCGAGCAATGTTATGAGCAGCAACTAGACTATCCTGTAGCTTTTGAACATGATCATCTACAGACAATGGATTTGCTGTTGGAGGAATTCCTATTACTGCTGTCATAGGTAACTGTATTTCCCTACCTAATGTCATCATATTTGGAGACTTCCCTGTACTGGAATGTATTGAAGCACGATAGGCCATCATAACCTGACCTAGATATTTGTCCCAGTTTCTTTGATCACGTGAGCAGTACATTGTGAGCATGTCTGCAAGGCAACGATTCATTCGCTCAGTTACGCCATTGGATTGGGGCCTAGACACTGAGGTTTTAACTTTACGAATCTGTAGTAACTCACAAATTTCTTTAAATAATTTTGAGTCGAAATTTGAACCACCATCTGTTAGGACTGACATAGGGGTTCGAAACCGCGCTACAAATTGATTAACAAATACATCGGCTATTGTCTTTGCTTCTTGATCTGGTATGGCAATAGCTTCACACCATTTTGTAAAGCAGTCGTTTATTACAAGAATATACTTGTTACCATTTTCTGTTAATGGTAAAGCACCTAATATGTCAAGAGATACCTTTTCCATTGGTTCACCAACAAAGTTCTGGCCTAAAGGTGCTCTTGTTGCTACTGGCTTTTTCCGTGCAGTACATAGGTCACAGTTATTAATATATTTCTTTATTGTTTCAGTTATTCCAGGCCAGTAAAAAGATTGACGAATGCGACTCAACATTTTCTCACTTCCTAAGTGTGCGGCAGAAGGAATATCATGATACAGTTCCAGTATGTCTTGTTGCAAAGCCTTAGGTACAATAAGGTGAGAACTTTCTTCATCATTGTCAAACCATTTTCTGAAAAGCATTCCATTCTTACAAAATAATCTGTCTCTCATTGACCAAAGTTTTTTAGTAACAGATGAACAAGCAGATATGTCCTTCCACTGTAAATCGCTGTTATCTTCAATGGAAACTAAAATGATACTTATTTCTTCGTCTTGTAATTGTTTCATTCTGATATCAGAAGCTGACCAACCATCTAACAAGAATTGTTTATTTTCTTTGGTATTCAATTTTTCACGAGTGATAACTCTAACAATCTCGGTATTTGATTGTAAATTTGCTTGTAATTCAGGTACCTCACATTTGTTTGAGATGTTATCTGTACTTGGCAAAGCATCTGAGACTGAAGACCTAGTAGGTAGAGGTAAGATTTCATCGTCATAATTTTTAAAATTAAGTTCAAACTCGTCATCAGTTTTTACACCATTAAGTTCTTGCTTACCACAGATTTTGCACAATGGTCGGCTTACGAAATCAGCATTTCTATGTTGGGTTCCCGGTCGATGTTGGATTGTAATGTCATATGTCTCTACAGTTTGTAACCATCTAGCTACCTGTCCTGTTGGATTTTTGAGTTTCTTTAACCAACTGACTGCAGAATTGTCAGTCCTAAGTAAGACTTTGTGTCCAAAGAGATAATGATGAAAATGCTTTAAAGACACTACAACAGCAAGAAGCTCTTTTCGCATAGTACAATAATTCATTTCATGTTTGTTCAAGGTTTTACTGTAATAGGCAAGTACTCGTTCTTGTCCATCTTGAACCTGTGACAAAACTGCGCCTGAAGCGTACCCTGAACTATCTGTATCTAAAATCATTGTTTCTCCTAACTTAGGGTAAGCTAAAATTGGACTAGATACTAAAGAAGTCCTTAGACTTTCAAAAGCTTTATCGCAGTCATCTGTCCATTTAAAAGCACAATGTTTACTTGTAAGATGATACAATGGTTTTGCAATTTGTCCATAGTCTTTAACAAATCTTGAATAATAAGATGTTAAACCCAAAAAACTCTTTAAGTCTTTCTTACTAGTTGGACGAGGCCAGTTTTTTATAACAGAGACTTTTTCTGGGTCTGTTGTAACGCCTTTTTCGCTTACTACATGCCCTAAGAAGTTGCATGATTTTTGAAAAAACAAACACTTTGAAGGTTTAAGCTTGAGATTTGCGGCAAGCAAACGCTGAAATATATGTTCTAACCTAGTTAATTGCTCTTCAAAAGTTTGACTTGGGCATATTATATCGTCCATGTAGAGACAACATTCTTTATATTGTAACCCACGGAGAACATCTCCCATTAGACGAGAAAATTCAGATGGGGCTGCTGCTAATCCCATTGGTAACCTTGTATATTGAAACAAACCTAAGCTTGTTGAAAATGCGGTCTTTTCTCTATCTTCAGGTGCAATACTCATTTGATGAAAACCTATGTTGAGATCCATTGTGGAGAACCATGAATTGTTTGCTAAACCATCCAAGCACTGCCTAATATCTGGTAAAGGATATGCATCACGTTTACAAAGAGCATTAACTGAACGAAAATCCACACAGAGTCTCCAATCACCTGACTTCTTCCGGACGAGAACTATATTACTACTCCAAGGTGATATAGATGGCTCAATGATGTTGTGATCTAGCAGTTTTTGGACCTCTGCTCTTTCAGCTTCTTGTTGTGATAACGGAATCTTTCTCATAGGATGTTTAACCGGCTTTGCACCTTGAGTGTCTATATGATGTTGAATGCGATCTGTATATCCAAGATCAGTAGATGACTTCGCAAAGACAGCCTTATACCGAATAAGTAATTTCTTGAATTGTGCCTTTTGTTCATCACTAAGATTTGCAGAACTTTTTTCAAAACAATGATGCAAATGTTCTGGAAGATCATTTGAATTTTCTGAAAAAACTTGCAGATATGTGAGCATTCTGCTACTTTGTTATCATCAATGGAAGAACAGAATCCAATTACAGTGCTGGTATTCAAAATAACAGGAGTGTCACCATAGTTAATTATGTTAACTGCATCAAAGTTATCTTTATCAAAAACACCTTGGACAACAGTAAAGTTCTTATTATGTGTTTCTGCTAAATTTTCAACTAGAATGTTTTTTGAAAATTTGTCTTTAATTGAAATATCAGCTTGTACCCATACACTTGTGTTTGCTGGAATAGTACATGTTTCTTTAGCTAAGATTCTACATGTTCTGTTAGGGCCTTTTCCATGATGTAATGAAACAGAACCATTTCTTAAAACTAATTGACTTGTTTCATAGTCAATGGATTTTACATTGCAGCACAAAAAGTCTTGCCCGAGAATGCATTCAGTGTCAATGTCACAAATAAGCATAGGAACATTGTATGCTAGACCATTTTCAAATTGTATTACAAAATTTGTTTTACCATGAATGTTTAATTGCCTTCCATTTACATCAGTAACTGTATGGTTCACGGAATCAAGTATCTTGTTATTTTTATCAAGTTCAAATATTTTAGATGACAGTATTGAAGAAGTTGAACCATTGTCAATTAAGCACTCAATTTGTAAATTGTCAACTGTCAAATAAGCATAAAACCCATTATCAAAAGTGTTCTGTTTTATTTGGTCATAATCATCAAAGTGCTTGGCCTGCCGATCTTGCTCAGGCCTGTAAATATCCATCAACTCTCGGCCTACTGAGTGGATGGCATCAAGTTTTCCGAATTCTTGTCAGTTGATGCAGGTCCTTGTAACCTAGGGCAATCCTTTCTGAAATGGTTAGGAGAGTTGCATATAAAAACATCTCCTTTCCGGACCTGGTTGAGCCCTTGGTTTAGAATTCTGTCTGAACTGCCATGACTTTGGTTGTTTGTTGCGTTCAAGTTGCTCTATGCGCTCTAAAATTTGCTTCAATGTCCTTTGGATATCCCCATCATCAGCCATTTGTTCAGCACCATGCCCCTGTGTCATACGAATGCGTTTTCTATCTGTACCAGAACCAAAGATACCCTCGTACGTCTCGATTATTTCAACTGCATGCACAACTGATTTGCAGTTTTCCACAATACATTTGTACTTAAGGTCTTGACCTAAGCCTCTATAAATTGTGTGAAGTGTCATTAGCTCCTGGGCACTAGGGTCAAGATGAGGATATGCTTTCCTAATCATCTGCTGGATGTCATCAGCAAACTGAGATGCACTCTCACCTGGGAGTCTAACCCGTGCTTCTAAAAGTGACAACCATTTTGACCTCTGATTTCCTCCGCCAAATCTCTGTTCGAGCCTTGATACAAGTAGATCATAGCGTTCCCTTATTTCAGCAGTTAGGTGAGTATAAAATTCAAGTGCCTTCCCTCTAAGTGAACCCGCCAAAACCAGAGCCTTAGTGCGTTGATTCCACTTCCCTAACTTTGCACATACTTCAAACTGGGTCTCGAATACCTCCAAATCACTTTCGCCTGTGTAAAGATCTGGCTTCATGGTTATTGAATTGTTTTCATTTCTATGATGTACAGGAGAGTATGGATAATTTCTGTTTACAGGCATTTCAAGATACCTTTGCCTTTGAGTTGGTGAGGGGCTTTTACTAGTTCTGTCACCACCTGCTTCTGATTCACTGTCACCAATTTGGTCTATTATTCTTACATGTCTATTATCTTCATGATGTAAAGAGGACCTATTATTGTTCTCTTCTGTATTTGCAAAAACAATTTCACTTTCAGAGTCTGACATTTTTTTTTTAATTTTTTTTTTTTTTTAAAGTTCAGTAATTGTTATTTTTCTTGAAATTCTTAGTGTTGATTTACTTTTGTGTAGTTTTAAGTCCTTTTTGGTATTTAAAGGTAATCTTCAAGTTCAAGGTCATTTCCAGGATAGTTCTTTTATTCCACTGATTCTGACACCAATTGTAAGCTAAGTCAAAACTGTTGAAAATAATAACTTTTATTGATAACAAAGTTCCAACATTCTTTTATTCAACTCTGAAGAGCACCAGATATTCATAACAAATAATAGACAGTTGTATAAAATAAGAAAATTACCAATTTATTAAGTTGTCACTAGTTTTCACGACTGTCAGGATTTGGAGCCAAAATGAAAAGTGAAGACAGCCTGGCATGGCTACTTATATAGACTCTGAACCTTGCCAGGACTGTCTAAACTGACCAAATCATAACATGTCCCATTTGTCCTGGCAGACTGGCATAGGAATATGTGATTCAGGATTATTTACTTAAATGGCGGCCATTGCTTGACAGGAAATCAATTTCAAGAAAAATTGTTTCATAATTTACATGGCTAAACAAATAACAAAATATGCAATGAACACTTGAATTACATGCTTATCAAATGTACTAAAAATCTGGACCAAAAATAATAAATAGTTCAACGCTTAGGAAAACATGAAATGTTTGATATACAAAAGATTCTAGTGCCAGGAATTATGAATTTTCCCTATCTACAAATTAGAGGTCATTACTGGTCCATCAAGATATATTATGAAATACAGCTATTACTCAGTTAAAGTATTTTTGGATTATATGTTATTATTCTTTATAGTCTTAGGTAAATAAGAATTACATTCTTTGTTCCTTACATGTTAAAATGGTACAGCTATTGTGTGGTTTTTAACATTGAATGAAAATAAATAAGACATTTTTAAGTTTTGAATCTAAGGTAGACAACTCTTGTCGGCCATTTTGATGCCAGGATAAACAAAGTAAGTAAATTAATCATTTCTTTAAAGTATAAACCTCCTTATAGTGTCCTATATAGTCCTACAATCTCAAAATGTCCTATAATATTGGTATTAATACCTTCATTTAACAGAAAATTATTATAAATACTTGAAATCAAACAAAAACATTAATGGTTGAGGAACGGTCAGGAATCCTGACAGGTAAGTGTAAAGTATTTTTCTTGAATATTTTCTGTATCTCATTTGTAAATAAATGTCCTAGCTTAGGTTTCTTTATACTCAAAACCTAGAATTGTTTAAAAAACTGATACTTAAGCTAACAAAGCAAAAGTAAATTATTTTGAATAAGTCATTCTCTTACAATATGTACTGTTTCAGTTTAGTGCTTTGGAATAAATACGTATATTGACTGAGTACGGTGCTCTTTTAAATTATATTTGAAAGAACAAATTATTTTTGGGTTTATTAAACAAAACATTTTTTTTTAGATATTATCTCTAAAATCATGTTGAAACTGCCAATTTTTTAAAATCTAACGTTTGCTTAAACTTGCTGGTTTTTTACTTCAATATCTAAAAAAGAAAAAGTTTATTTTTCGTAAAAATTTTATTGAATAGATTCTTTCACTATATCAAGAATGTCCACGCGTTCCAGTGAAATAAAAACTACAAGATTTTTTGTTAGACCAAATATTTCCCCCAGGATAACAGTTATTTGACTTCCCAAAACGAGTCAAGCAAGTCATATTAGCAATCAATTTTAATAGATTATATAGATACAAGACAAAACCTAAAATTAAAAAACAACCCTTTTAAAAAAACAAAAAGACGTTCAATAATATTTCAAAAAATTTTTAAATTAAAATCACGAGTTTTTATATTGAATTACACAAATGGAACTAAAAGTCCTGTTGGTAGTTTTAATTGTTTTTTGGGTTTTTTAAATTTATTTTTTTCCTAGGTTTGACTTTTTTGGAATAAAGATTATCAAAGGGGTTTGTTTTTCTTATTTTTCCGTTTTCAATATTTTTACTTAAAAAATTAAAAATATTACATTTTACCCTTTATAGATATTTTTTCATTTTCCCGTTGCAAATTTTATGATATGGGATATACGGATACACAAATAGAATGGTTGATGTTTTTTCGGTGTTAAATGAATTTTTATACTAATTCGATCAACAATGCAGACCAAGATCAACCACATATATGAACTTGAATGTTCACTTTTCGCTCATGGCCAAACCGTTTTGTCCAGAATGACCAATAGAAAAATTTTTAATATTTATGTTTACTTTGTTTTTGATATGTTGCCTCAGGTAAACCTTTATGCAAGTAGAAAAAATTTTTATAACATAAATGAAACCCCTTTTTTAAAAAGCTAAATTTTGTTAGAAAAAAGAAAAATTAATGTTTACCCCCGGGAATAGATCAGGGAACAGGTGAGATCTTACACTAAATCATAATTTCCCAAGGATTTAAATTTTATCACTAAACCGCAATGATTGCTGTATTTAAATTCTTAGGGGGTTTAAAAGAGCTTTTTTGTTTCAACATCTTTAAAAACAAGAGGGGGATACACAATCTAAATTTCATTTTTTTGGGGAAACATTTTTGGTTATTTTGTAACAAGTTTTTAAAGCTATTTTTTAATTGTTTGTAATTTTTTAGAATGAGATTATTCCTGTCGTGAATAAATTTTTTTAAAAGGCTCAACGACAAAATAAGAGGGGATTGCAAAAAAGTTTCAGCATGTAAAAAATGAATAAATTTTAATGTATTACCGCGGGAATAAAGGAATTGCAGATATCGAGATTGTTTGTCTATCGCTGGTTTTTTTAAAAAAAAAAAAAAATTGAAACTTTTATATTATTTCTTTTTAGGATCACCTAATGAAAATTTTTTCTGTCCGTCTCTGCCATGCGCCATGCCTGTTTTTTGTTTGGATCCTTTTGGGGGTCCCTTTCCCCTGGTTCTTGTTGCTAGGTCATGTGGGGGTCTTTCATTGAACGCCGCCTTTCCTAGTTGATCTGTGTATCATATTTTTTATAGGTATCCCTGTCGGTTTTTTGTCAATTTCATTAGTAAAAAAACCCCTTTGGGGGGTTTGTCTGACTGGCAACGTCCTTTTTTTTCAGTAGTCAATCGCAAATATTTTTTCAACTTTAAAAATACAAAAAAAAATCAACGTTTTTGAAATTGAATTGTAAGGGTTTTCGTTTTAAAATTTAAAAAACTTTCCCTTTTTTAACTTAAATTAACGGGTAGAAATATTAATACATAGATCTTTAAAAATCTTGAGACTATCAAAAAAATGTTTCACTATGGTGGGCCAATTCTATCATTCTCGGGAATTTAATTTTTTTTTTCTTATTAGAAAAACATTCCTTTTTCTAATGACTAAAAATGAAAAAAAAAATTTGTTATAGGGGAAATGGGTTTTTTAAACCCAAATTAAAAAAATGCTTTTTTTTTTTGTTTTTGTTTTTTTTTTTTTTTTTTTGTTTGTTTTAAAGGTAGGGAATATTTAAAAGAATTTTTCCTTCATTCGACGTTTTTAAAGTTTATATTTCTTTACAAAAAAAACTTCCCTTCGATTCGCAAAAAAGGCAGATTTTTTTATCTTTATTTTTTTTTTAAAATAACCCTTTCAATGTCTTTTTAACCGGGACATATTTTTTTCCACGATCGATTAATGTCCAAAATCAAAAAATGAAAAAGTTTTATATTTAAAAAATTTTTCCCCTTTTTAAGACATCTAACTTTAAAAAAATAATTTTTATTGTCGGAAATATTTTTGGACCTCTTTCGTTGCACAAGGGTTTATAAAAAATTTTTAAAAACCCTAAATTTGGGATCTTTTAGAAATTTTGATAATATTATTTTATTTTAGTTTCAAAGGGTTTTTAAAGGGAAGAATATCAAAAAGTCTTTGGCTTTTTTAACCTTTTGAAAAATTTTCTTTAGATACTTTAAAAAGTTGCAAAGATTATTTATACTTGTTAGCCCAGTAAAAAAACCCAAAATGTAATATCAAAAAAAATTATTTCCCAATTTTGGGGTTTTCTGTCCCCATTTTTTTTTTATGTTTTTCCTATCTTGTCCAAATACTTTTTTCTTTTTTATAGCAATTTCAAAAAACCAACAAATTTTTTCAAAAAAACAAATAAAAAAAACTTTTCTTAAAAAAGATATTTTTTCTGCTTTTTGAAAATATGCCCCTATTTTAGACGGGGGGAAGGGGGAAGAAAAAAAGGGGGGTTTTAATTTTAACACAAACAAGTTTTTTTCAAAACCCAATAAAAAATTTAAAAAAAAACTTTCACTTTTTTCGCTCCCAAAAACACAATTTTTATTTTAAAAAAATTTTTAACTTCAAAAAACTTACTGTTTTTATTTGTTTTTATTTTGTCAAAAAAGGATTATATCACGTTTTCAAAATTAAATTTTTGTGTTATTAAGAAAAAATGCCTTTGGGGGTTAAAACATATTTTTTCGTTATAATGACATTTCAGATAATCAAAAAGTAAAATTATTTTTTGATGAAACCTTTTCCCATTTCGAAATTTGAAAAGAAAAAAGGAAAAAAATTTCCAAAAAACTCAAACATAATATTTACAAATGAAAACTTTTTAAAATCCCTTAAAAAAATTTAAAAATTACTTATTAAACAAAAATTTGAAAATTTCTCTTTTTTCCTAAAATTTAAAAGAGCGTTAAGAAATTTTAAATTTAAAATTTCTTCCCTTTTCAAAACTTTTAAAACTTTTCATTTTAAAAATTCCTTTTAAACATGTTTTAATGTTTTAAATAGTTTAAAAAAAAGGGTAAAAGAAAATATATTTTTTAAAAGTACAAAAAAAAAGGGCAACGGGGCTTTACCCTTTTATTTAGTTTTCTTCCTTTAAATTTAATGTACTTTCTTTTCAAATAATATGCCCATGTTATGATAAAAATATGGTAAAATTTTTAAATTTAAAAATTTTGTTTTAGGGGCGCCCGGGGGTTGGGGGGGGGTCAAAAGGGTTTAAAGGGTTTCGTTGACTTCAAACCCAATTTCCCCTTTCATCGCTGGGGGTTTTTCAAAACCCCAAACAGGGGAATTTTTGGGATTTTTTAATTTTGGGGGGAAATTTTACCCCGGGCTAGCATAGGGGAACTTTGGGTTTGGGTTTTTACTCGGGTTTGCCCTTTTCCGGCTGGGGAAAAAAAAAAAGGGGGGGCCCTGAGGCCCTTCCCTTTCCACCATTTAAAGCGGGAACGTCGCGATATGACCTTTTTAAAAAGGTTGTCGATTTTTAAAGAAAAAACCCAAAAAATCAATGAAACAAAAAAAATTTGTTTTGTTTTGGGAATTTAAGGGTTTGGGCGTTTTTTCAAAAAAAAACTGCTTTCAAATTATATATGCCGAGGGGTTGGGGGAATTTTACAATTTTTTTTCTCAATGCAATTGTCTTTTGCATGTTTTTGACATCGACCCCCCAAAACCCAAAAATAAACCCCTTTGATTTTTTTTAACATATTTATTTACAAAATTTAGTTTTTTTATAAAATTTTCAGTTAGTTTGTTTTCTTTTAAAATCAAAAAGCTTAAAAAAAACCCCTTCATATTGGGTTCCGGGGAAAAAACCCGGGTCTGGGGCAGTGGTTTTTAAAAATTGGAATTTGGGTTCATTGAACAAACGGTTTTCCCACTTGACAAGATTTAATTAAAAAAAATGGTAGGGATGCAAGTCACTCTTAGTCAAAAGTCAATTTTAAAAGGATCAACACTTCAGGGAAAAACATTTTCCCTTTTTTTTTTTTCATTTTCACTTTTTTTGTCAAAAAGCGGTGCAATTTTGCAAAACCTTTTAAGATATTTAAAATTTAAACACAATATTTTTAATATGGACTTCTTAACCCCCTATAAATATACGAGTCATTTCAAATAAGTTTTTAAACTTTTTTTAAACCCATGGGTTTAAAAATTTATTATTTTTAAAAAATCATTTCCCGTTAAAGATAATCAAAAAAGTAAAAAATTAAAATAGTGGTTTTAGAACTTTTTGATTTTTTTTGTAAATTTTTTGGTTTTTTGCCGGGTCTTTTAAATTAATTAAATTTTTGAAAAAAACCCAAAAACCAATTTCTTTTGGGCTATAAAACCCTATTTTCTAACTTGAGTGTTTTGCATTTTTTTCTCTAAAAATTTTTAAAAACATTTTTTTTTTAAAAAATTGCTGGTGATATTAATGTCCATTTTAAGCCAAGGTCTTTTGGGATTTTTACAGTCTTTTTACCCTTTAGACAAAAAAACTTTTTAAGGGGTTTCAGCCCGGGACAAATTAAACCCCTAAAATTTTAATTTTTCTAGGCTTCAAATAATACAAAAAACAAAAAAAACAAAAATTATGGGAAAATATAAACCTTTTTTTTAACCCCTTGTGTTTTTATTAAATGATCACGCCCAAAAATTTTAAAAATTTATAAGGGTCATCGATTTTTTGATTCATTTGAACATCTTGCTTTTATTTGAACATTTTTTAAGATTTTTGGGGGTCAAATTATACATAAGGGTTTAAAAAGCTAAAGGGGTTTAAAAAAACCCAAGCGTCCATAACTTTTTTAAATGTGAAAGCATTAAAAAGTTAGAAATATGGGGTGGTTTAAAGTTTCTTTTAAAGGGTTTAAATTTTTATTTATATTATTTTTTTTCTTTTTAAACTGTTTAGATGAACTTTTTTGATTTAATTTTTTACACCCTATGTACATGTATAAAAATATCATGTTGGGATCGTAAAAAATAAAAATTTTTTTATACCGTTTAGACAAAATTTTTAAAAAAACCCGGTTATCCTTAAAGCCCTTATTACCCGGGGATAAAACTGTTTCAACCAAAACGTGAATATTTTTAATTTTTAAGAATGTCGATTCCGCGAAAAAATTAAAGAAAAAAAAAAGAAAAGAAAATCGGGATGACCCTATTTTTCTTTTTAACTTTTAAAGGGGGAAATTAAAAAATTAACATTTCTAAAATTTTTGGGAAAAAAAATTTCAAAATAAAACACACTTTTTTTTTGGGCCCTTTTGGGTTTTTATCAATAGGATTTATGGGGAGTTATCTTATACTGTTTTTCTAAAAAAATTTTTTGTTTTTTTACCCGAAAAAAATGTTTGGGTTTCCCCCAAAGGGTTAAAATGGGTTAAATCAAAAGACACATTTAAAAGAAAAAAAGCGATGGCACTTTTTCTTCCAAAAACAAAAAAAGTTAAAAAAAGGGGCATGGATTTTAATAAAACCCGGCCCCCGATTATGTTCAGTTATTTCATACTGGGGGGCCCTTTTTTGTTTCCCCCCCACATTTCTAAATCAGAAAAGCGAAAAAGCCCTTTGGAAAAAATTTTGTTTTTTCCCTGACCCGGTTTTAATGGGAAATTTTTTATTTTCTTTTTAAAAAAAACTCTAAAAATTTGGTTTTTTATTGAGATGAAATTTTTTTGTTTTTATTTTTTTTCACGCGATTGGGGTTTCAGGGAAAAAAATTTTTTTTATTTTTATTTAAGAGCACGGACAGTTTGCCGCCCTTTTAAAAAGCGCGGTTTGGAAAAAAAATTTGGGGATTTTAATTTAAAAAAAAAAAAGCCCAAAAAAAAAAGGGAAAATAAAAACATTAACCCCCCCCCCGGTTTTTTTTATTTTTTATTTTTTTATTTGTTTTTTAAAAAAAAATAAGTTGTAAATTTGGGCTGGGGTTTTTGCACCATATTCCGGGGGGTAAAAGTTTCACAAAGCAAATTTTTTAAAAAAAAAATTTTTCGGGCCTTTTTAACATTTTTAAAATTTTAAATTAAAATTTTAACCCTTCAAAGAAACCCAAAAAGGTCCCGCAAAAAACGTGTACATATTACTTGAAAGCAAGGGGAAAACTTTTTTCAGGAAAAAGAAGTAAAATTTCTCCCAAAGCTTTTCTGGTTTTAATTTTGATGCCCCGATCTTTAATTTTTTTAGGTTTTAGTTTAAATCAGCAAAAAAGCAATGTAAGGGCATATGGGAAAAATTGATTTTTTTAAACTGATTTTTTAATGAGGGAGAAAAATGTGAAAAATTTTTTTAAACTTGACTGTTTGACTAATTCAAGGTTTAAAA
>NW_026866008.1:0-18164 GCF_026571515.1 Ruditapes philippinarum | reverse complement strand
TTTTGGTGACACTTTTGCTTGTGTCCCTTGTTGTTTTCTCGTCTACGGTAAGTATCTTCCCCATTGCCTCTAGTTTTTGTGTCGCCTTGAAAAGGTGACATATAGGGGTTACTTTTGTCGGCGGCGGCGGCGTCTGTGTCGGCGTCGTTGTCGTTGTCGGCGTCGGCGTCCGGTAAAGCTTGTCCGGAGCATAACTCAGTCACTATAAGTCTGATTGACTTCAAACTTGGTATGCATGCTTCTTTCAATAACCCGAAGTGCAGTGCACAAGGACCGGTACTCTGCAGTTCTTATTTTTTGAGTTATTGCCCTTTGTTAATTTTCATACTTTAATTTTGTCCAGGCCATTTCTCTTCAACTAAAAAAGCTATGGACTTGAAACTTCATAGGATGATAGATCTCATTAAGAAGAAATGCAGTGCACAAAAACCAGTACTTTGCACTTCCTAATTTTTGAGTTATTGCCCTTTGTTAATTTTCATACTTTATTTTTGTCCGGGCCATTTCTCCTAATGTATAAAAGCCATGGACTTGAAACTTCATAGGATGATAGGTCTCATTAAGAAGAAGTGCAGTGCACAAGAACTGGTACTCTGCATTTCTTATTTTTTGAGTTATTGCCCTTTGTTTATTTTCATACTTAAATTTTGTCCAGGCCATTTCTCTGAAAGTATAAAAATTATGGACTTGAAACTTCATAGGATGATAGATTTCATTAAAAAGAAGTGCAGTGCATAAGAACTGATACTCAGCATTTCTTATTTTTGAGTTATTGCCCTTTGTTGCTTTTCTTACTTTATTTTTGTCCTGGTCATTTTTCCTCAAGTATGAAAGCTATGGACTTGAAACATCATAGAATGATAGATCTTATTGATAAGAAGTGCAGTGTACAGAAACTGCTGCTCTGCACTTATTATTTTTTTAGTTATTGCCCTTTGTTATTTTTCATATTTCATTTTTGTCCTGGCCATTTCCCCTAAACTACATTGTTCACAAGGCGACACATCCGACTCGCGGAGTTCTAGTTATTTCTTTGATTAACCCCCCCCCTTCCCCCGGTCTTCTGTCCCCTTCCCCTTTGTGGGCCTATTATTATTTTCTTTGAATTCCTAGTCAGTTACAAATTATTTATCATTTAATGATAAACGTGTTGTTACCCTGTCCTTTTTATGTTTGGGGTCCGCCTGGGCTCCTTGCCATTGGTTCTTGTTGCTGGGTCATATGGGGGTTGCGTTCATTGAACGCCGCCTTTCCTTGTTGATCTTGTTTTTCATATTTTTTACTTTTATATGTTTCTACATGATCATTTTGGTGTTTTACTTATTTAACCTTTTGTAACCGTAACAACTGTTAGAATTTCACTTGGCGGGGATTCATTTTATTTACACTGTCTCGTTTATGGGAACATGGTAGGGCTAAAAGCGAGGTTTGGTGCACCATTAACCGGTTTAAACTCCCCAGTAGTCATTATTATGCTGCTGACCGTTCCAAGGCGGCGCCCCTCTGTGTTCCTCAGATGTATGTCTATGTTGTTTCATAGTGTTTTGGTGACACTTTTGCTCGTGTCTCTTGCTGTTTCTCGTCTACGGTAAGTATCTTCCCTTTGTCCCTAGTTTTTATTTATTTCGCCCCCCCCCCCCTTCCCCGTGTCTCATGTCCCCTTCCCCTATGCCTTTTGACATTATGGGCCTTATATTAAATCATTTATTTGTTTGTTTGTTTTTTTTATATTTCCTTATAAGTGACTAATTATGTATTCTGATGTAGTGGTTTGCCTGCCCGTACTCTGCCTTATGCCCTGTCCTGTTTTTCTTTGGGGTCCTCCTGGGCTCCTTGCCGCTGGCGCTTGTTGCTGGGTCGGGTGGGGGCTGCGTTCATTGAATGCCGCCTTTCCTTGTCGATCTTGTTTATCATATTTTGAAATATTGGTAGATGGCAATCTGGAGATTATGCAGGTATTTTTCTTTTCTTCCTATGTTGAAAATTCTGGTTTCTTTGGCAACAAATAGACTATGTCAAGAATTCTGATTCTAGGCTTGAATTGAATTGTTTTCTCGTTTAGGGCACACGCTTTTTATTACTTGGGGACCATACGCCGCTTTTCATGGAATGGCACTACTGTGTCACATTGAAGGTTCCATGGTTATATAACCGCAGTATGAACACATCTGCGGATGTTTCTAAATTCCAAATTTTACCATTTCATGTTTAAATGTTGAATTCTGCTTAAGCCGGTGCTAGGGGGCGTGGACGATAGTTTGCACTTTCCAGTACCGTCCATGAACAGGCTCTATCAAACCGAGCCTGCAACATTTTCAATTGTGACGTGTTGGGCTTTCTTTAGGGATTCTTATTTTCTCTATTTTTTTACCCTTTTCAATGTACGTTCTTTCTTTCTTAAGGTATTTACTTCTTTATTTCCTAATGTATCTACTTCAAACTCCATATATATGTTTCTTATTATCACTCCACATTTATGAGAAAGGCTATTTCCAGAATAACTTCCCTCTTGAACTTAGATTTTTTTTCCGAGAAATTGTTATATTTCACTCCAAGTTCTTCATTCTTTATAGGATTTACTTTAAACTCACACATCATAATAATATGACAATGTTTGTAATAAATCTAGAATCAATGTTTCCAGAATTATCTCCTTATTGAACTTTGATTTTTTTATTCATTCTTTAGGCAATAACTTTCTTATTTCTTTATTGTTTTACTTCAAATTCAAAATAAACATTCATTATCAACACCTACATAATATTTATTTGTTTATTTATTTATTTTTAGCTCACCTGTCACAAAGTGACAGGGTGAGCTTTTGTGATCGCTTTTCGCCCGGCGTCCGTCCGTCCGTAAACTTTTACTTTAAATGACATCTCCTCATAAACCACTAAGCCAATTTCATCCAAACTTCACAGGAATGTTCCTTTGGTGGTCACCTTTAAAAATTGTTCAAAGAATTTAATTCCATGCAGAACTCTGGTTGCCATGGCAACCGAAAGAAAAAAACTTTAAATATCTTTTTTTAAAAAACTGTAAGAGCTAGAGCTTAGATATTTGGCATGAAACATCTTCTAGTGAGTGTCTACCAAGTTTGTTCAAATAAAAGCCCTGGGGTCAAAATTGGCCCCGCCCGGGGGGGGGGTCATTGATTTTCCCTATATACATGCACAGGCGCTAGTCACATAATCAAATATTTTACATAATCGGTCTATATATGTATATAAAGATATAAGGCCCCCAACGAAACAAAAACATCATGCGGAACAAACAAGAACACTGCTACAATAAACAACGATAAATTTGTGATATTTTCTGACTCGCTTTCTGTTTTAATATCCATTAAAAATAAAACATCTGACAATATCATGGTAAAGAAACTTCTTTTGCGATTTCATGATATACTAAAAACAAAATATGTTAAATTATATTGGATTCCAAGCCATGTAGGAATACGAGGAAATGAAAAAGTAGATGTTTTAGCTAAACAATCATTAAATTTTCAAAAAACTGACTTATTGTTACCTGCTTGTGATTTTAGACCGGCTATAAATAAACTCGTATCATCTGAATGGAAAGCAAATTGGGACAATGCAGTTTTTAATAAACTTCACGATATAAACCCATCTCTTGATATGTCACCATATCTATCTCTGTCAAACCGCCGTGATCAAACAGTTCTTCTTCGATGCCGAATTGGACACACTAAAATTACCCACTCTTATCTCCTCACAAATGACAATGCCCCTTTCTGTGTAGGTTGTAATGAAAATTTTACTGTCAAGCATTTTCTTCTTGAATGTCATGATTTTTCACAGGCCCGTAATAGATTTTATTCTGTAAATTCACTCAAAGAACTTTTTAATACAATTCCATCAAAAAACATAATTGATTATTTAAAAGAGATAAACTTGTATTCTAGGATCTAATTGGCTCATTTCTATTGTCATTTACAATGTTTTACATAATATTTTAAGCCTGTTATAGCATTCGGCACGATATGGCCAGTTATGTGTTGACGTGCCGTAAAAATCCAAACAAACAAAACAACCAGATCACGGTTATCTCTTTCTGGTCGCCATCAGAAAGGATCAATCCAAGGGTTAAAGCTTTTTATTTCATTAAAATTCTTCAAATAGCAAAGAAATGAGTAAAAGTTTCAGAAAATGCCAATATTTTCAATCCATGTCGTTTTCGACGTCCAATCTATTCATGTATACAAACACGATTTCTGGTCGATTTCTACGAAATAAATAGAAAACATGTAAAATTTCCTCATAAAATTCATAAACAAACTCTTTTTCTATCAATCTGCGAAGTCTAAATTGAACTAGAGCCCTCTTTGTACGCAAATATTAAAAAAAATATTGGTTGTAGAAGCGGAGGTCAAGTAAAGTGCGCCATTTTGAATTTGAAGTGACAGGTAAATGAAGCAAAGAAATAGTATTATACGATTGGTCAATAGTATTCCGGTAATTATCTTAACCAATCAAATCCTTATATAATATTCAGAGCGGAACAGTATATACATGCGCTATACATGGCGATAAAATACTGTCACAAGCGAGATCCTTGTGTATTTTTTAATGAATTACGTACGAAGAGGGCATTTGATCAGTGAAGACTTCGCAGATCGATAGGAAAAGAGTTTGTTTATGGAACGTACGTGGAAATTCTAGCCGTTTTTTGTTTTTTTCGTAAAAATCGATCAGAAATCGTGTTTGTATACATGAATGGACTGGACGTCGAAAACGACATGAATTGAAAATAATGGCATTTTGCGAAACTTTTCCCAATTTCTTTGCTATTTGAGGGATTTTAATGAAATAAAAAGTGTTGGGCACTTGGATTGATCCTTTCTGATGGCGACCAGAAAGAGATAACCGTGATCTGGTCGTTTATTGTAGCAGCGTTCTTGTTTGTTCCGCATGATGTTTTCGTTTCGTTGGGGGCCTTATATCTTTATATACATATATAGACCGATTATGTAAAATATTTGATAATGTGACTAGCGCCTGTGTATACATGTAGTAAAAACTAAAAAAAAATCTTCTTTTAAAGAACCAAAAGAGCTACAGCTAAGATATTTAGCATGAAACATGTTCTAATGGGTGTCTATCAAGTTTGTTCAAATAAAAGCCCTGGGGTCAAAATTGGCCCCGCCCCGGGGGGTCATTGATTTTCCCTATATGCATATAGTAAAAACTTAAAAAATCTTCTTTTAAAGAACTCAAAGAGCTATGGCTAAGATATTTAGCATCAAACATGTTCTAATAGGTGTCTACCAAGTTTGTTCAAATAAAAGCCCTGGGGTCAAAATTGGCCCCGCCCCAGGGGGTCATTGATTTTCCCTATATGCATACAGTAAAAACTTAAAAAAATCCTCTTTTTAAAGAACCAAAAGAGTTAAAGCTAAGATATTTAGCATGAAACATGTTCTTATAAGTGTCTACCAAGTTTGTTCAAATAAAAGCCCTTGGGTCAAAATTGGCCACGCCCCGGGGGTCATTGATTTTCCCAATATACATATAGTAAAAACATAAAAAAATCTTCTTTTAAAAAACCATAAGAGCTAGAGCTTAGATATTTGGCATGAAACATCTTCTAGTGTGTGTCTACCAAGTTTGTTCAAATAAAAGCCCTAGGGTCAAAATTGGTCCCGCCCTGGGGGGTCATTGATTTTCCCTATATACATATAGTAAAAACTTAAAAAATCTTCTTTTAAAGAACCAAAAGAGCTACAGCTAAGATATTAAGCATGAAACATTTTCTAATGGGTGTCTACCAAGTTTGTTCAAATAAAATCCCTGGGGTCAAAATTGGCCCCGCCCCGGGGGGTCATTGATTTTCCCTATTTGCATATAGTAATAACTTAAGATATCTTCTTTTAAAGAACCAAAAGAGCTAGAGCTAAGATATTTAGCATGAAACATGTTCTAATGGGTGTCTACCAAGTTTGTTCAAATAAAAGCCCTGGGGTTAAAATTGGCCCCGCCCCGGGGGGTCATTGATTTTCCCTATATGCATATAGTAAAAACTTAAAAAATCTTCTTTTTAAGAACTCAAAGAGCTATGGCTAAGATATTGAGCATCAAACATGTTCTAATAGTCTCTACCAAGTTTGTTCAAATAAAAGCCCTGGGGTCAAAATTGGCCCCAGCCCAGGGGGTCATTGATTTTCCCTATATGCATATAGTAAAAACTTAAAAAATCTTCTTTTAAAGAACCAAAAGAGTTAAAGCTAAGATATTTAGCATGAAACATGTTCTAATAAGTGTCTACCAAGTTTGTTCAAATAAAAGCCCTGGGGTCAAAATTGGCCCCGCCCAGGGGGATCATTGATTTTCCCTATATGCATATAGTAAAAACTTAAAAAATCTTCTTTTAAAGAACTCAAAGAGCTATGGCTAAGATATTTAGCATCAAACATGTTCTAATAGGTGTCTACCAAGTTTGTTCAAATAAAAGCCCTGGGGTCAAAATTGGCACCGCCCCGGGGGTCATTGATTTTCCTTATATGTGTATAGCAAAAACTTAAAAAATCTTCTTTGAAAAAACTCAAATAGCTAGAGTTAAGATATTAATCATGAAACATCTTTTAGTGAGTGTCTACAAAGTTTGTTCAAATAAAAGCATTGGGGTCAAAATTGGCCCCGCCCTGGGGGTCATTGATTTTCTTTATATGTGTATAGCAAAAACTTAAAAATCTTTGAAAAACCCAAATAGCTAGAGTTTAGATATTTAAGCATGAAACATCTTCTAGTAAGTGTCTACAAAGTTTGTTCAAATAAAAGCCCTGGGGTCAAAACTGGTCCGGCCCCAGGGGTGTCATTGTTTTTAACTATATGTGTATAGTAAAGACTTAAAAAAAATCTTCTTTCAAAAAGCCCAATGAGCTAGAGCTTAGATGTTTAGCATGAAACATCTTCTTATGGGTGTCTACCGAGTTTGTGCAAATAAAAGCCCTTGGGTTAAATTGGCCCTGCAACGTTGGGGGGGGGGGTTGGGGGGCCTATATACAGGTGAGCGACCTCAGGGCCATCATGGCCCTCTTGTTTTAATTTTCATCTTTGTTGCTATACGTTTTTATGATGTATTTGAAAATTGTTGTTTTCTACTTTTCTTCTTTGTGACTTTAAATGGTATCTTTAAACTTGAAATAATTGTTATTTTTTATACTCATAGCATGTCTGACAATATTCATAAAATATGATAAAATATGATAAACAAGATCAACAATGAACGCAAGCCCCATATGACCCAGCAACAAGATCCAACGGCAAGGAGCCCAGGCGGACCCCAAACAAAAACAGGACAGGGCAAAGACAGAGCACGGACAGGTTAATCATTAAATGATAAATAATTTCTAGCATCTTTATTTCAAGAGTTATCTGCTCTTGAAGAATTTTGCTTTAAAAATATAATATTTTGATGACAGGAATGTTTAAAAAATTAACTTTAGAGTCTACTGTATTCTGTCTTTGAATGGCCAACGGCACATCAGAATGTTACTGTGGTTCTAACTGGAAGGGGACTTATGGATTGCTTACAATACTATGATAATTGCTTGTTATTTTCAGATCTTGATTATAGTTATATTATAAATTATTTCAGTAGACCTTACAAAAGCTGGTGAGGGGAATCTGGGCCGTCCAACTCTGTAAAAACTGTAAGTTTCCTTTGTAATGTAAAGTAATTAAAATGGCCACACATTGAAATGGGTTGAGAGGGGACTTGCATTGTAAAGTACACTTGTCTGTTCTGACATTTATGTAGTTGACTGTAGAGATGTATATAACCTATACACAACACAACAGTTAGCACTAACTAAGTGACACTGCCCCCTAGGCCCGCTGGAAGAGGAATTGCCAATTTCAGACAGGAACACCATATGATGTCGTCTGCACAAGTAGAAGACATTTGATGCTAGTATGCTTGTATTACAAATTTGTCTAAGCTTGTTAGCAAGTGAAGTCTTGCCTTGCCTGTTGGCCACAAGCTCGGTATGGAATATGATCATGACCAGTAGATGCCAGTAGATGCCCCTAAAGATTTCCATGTCCTCTCTTTGAAGAAATGGGGGCATATTGTTATGCACATGTCTGTCCGTGTATCTTTCTTTCCAGACCTTGTCTAATCATTAACTTGAAATTGCTTGGGCCTGTGAAGTTTCAAATTTGGTTTGGAGGTATTTGTATTCGTTCTTGGAATATTTGTTCATTATCAGAGGGAACACCATTTCAGAAGGGCAGACAAGTAACAAAAATACTTTTTTGAAGAGTTATGCCCCTTTTAAGTTTATCAACTTAGAAATTTTAGTTAAAATCAAATAACTATCAAAGCTTTATACTTGGAACTTTAAATAATTATATTATCAATGTCTTCATCAAGTCTGATTTGAATTTTGGTACAAGTTATTATACCCCAACCACACAATGGGCTTTAATGGAAACGCTTTGTCGCGTCGGTCGGTCCGTACGTCCGTCTCCATTTTCGTGCCCGCTCTATAAATCCTATACCAATTGAAGGATTTTCTTAAAACTTGGCTTAAATGTTCACCTCAACAAGGGGATGAGCAGAACCCATGTTGCCTATGTGTCCGCTCAAGGTCAAGGTTTACAATTGAAGGTCAAATATCAAGCAATCAAATATTAGACAGTATGTCGTGTCCGCTCTGTAAGTCCTACACTTATTGAAAGATTTTTTCAATCTTGGCTCAAATGTTTACATCAACAAGGTAATGTGCAGAACCCATGTTACATTTTTGCCGGCTTAAGGTCAAGGTCACACTTCAAGGTAAAAAATTGACTTAGAAAATATTCTTAAATTTTAACATGTATTTGAATATTTCTGAAACTGCTTAATAGGGAAGATTTTGTGAAGGACACGTGTTATCCCTGCTTAATAGGGAAGATGTTGTGAAGGATGTATGTTATTCGGATATTATAGGCAGAACTAATTATTCCACTTGTCCAGTGAAATATTTAGATTAATATTTATTGAAATATAATATTTCTAAATAAAGTGAAGAATTCTTATTTAGGCGAATTTCTTTTTGTAAAAAGAGCAATTGTCATATATTAAGAAAAGGACAGCATATATCATATACAATAGCAAGAGAAGTTGTGTTAAAAATTTAGAATTCATCGGTTTAAACAAACAGCATTTCGGTTTGCATTCATTAAGATCAGGTGGTGCTTCTAGTGCAGCTCGTAATGGAGTTTCAGATAGATTATTTAAGAAACATGGTCGTTGGCAATCAGAACATGCTAAAGATGGTTATGTGTGGAAAGATGATATTATGAAAAGATCAGTTTCGTTAAATCTTAGAATTTAGTTTCCCGAACTTTTTTAGTCGAAATAAATATTCAATGTGTCATTGCTACTCCTATATAGTGTTTGTTAGTGTTTGTGTTGTTATATTTTCTGGTCCTTCGGGATCATTGATGCCAGCACTATTAAGTGATGAGAATTGAGTACCGCTCAAGCCGGTGCTAGGGGGCGTAAGGGATGTTGCACTTATTCATTATCTCTCATGTACAGACTCAATCAAACCGAGTCTGCAATTCTTATGTAATTTTTTTGTGATTAATGCTTCCGAGGGATCACTTTGTTTCCAGAATTTTGTTATTTATTATAACATTAAAGGGAGACACAGGCAAAATTTTCATATTTTAGATTTTAATTTTCTATCCAATATTCTATAAATGTCATCGAAATGAATAGACTAAGCAGTCTAGTGAACACAATGTTTCTCCATATAAAGAAAAATATGTTGGTGTCCTAACCTGACCCACGCGGGTCAGGTTAGAGCATTTAGATTTCACCATAGTTGTCACCGTGAACAATAAAAACATAAAAGAACCTGTCAAATGTGCGACTTTGACTTGTTTTAATTTTACAATATCCACAATATTTGTTGTTCTTTTTAACTTTTAGGGATTGTAATTGTCAAATGACTTGTTTTAAATTCTGTCTGCGTCGTCATTTCGTTCATCATAATATTATGTCGACTTATTTAAGTTTTAAACTCACACTATAAAGTATTTATACAGAAATAAACATACTTTTAATCACTTTTAAAAACTTCATTTTAGCGTAAGTTAAGTAAATATTGTAAATTTAATATTTTGTCATATATTTGCCTGAGTATCCCTTTAATGATAAGATAATAAATAATTTATGTTTGGCTGAATGAAATGAAAGAAAACATAAAATGGATTTTTGTGCTTGAAATAAAGTATTTCGTTTAAATATTAAGTATTTCATATTCAACGATACGCTATGCATATATTAGAATAAAAATAATATTTTATCACTTTTAATAAAAACAGAATGATAGATTTCGATGACAGAGTAATTATTCTCGTGCTAAGTCATCGTAAATCATTTAAACACGATTGCGCTACACACCTTTTTTGGTAATAAATAACATATATCGCGACATTAACTCTTTCTTTCTCTTTACAGCGATCACTTCTTTGATTCGGAAGAACGACGTCGTCGGGCAGGGACAAGGCGTCATGGCACAGTTTTCCTACAGGAACGCTCTTCAAAAAGGTGCACCTTGCGTGCGTTGGTCCGAAGGGACGAATGAAATTTTTACCAACAAAAAAACTAGGAATATAGGATCTTACGAATGGCACAATTAATAAGAAATAAATACACGGGAAATTGTATTTATATTTGCTTTAAAAAACTGCATGCCTTGGACAACATTTGCTGAATTTAGTATTTTCTTCACAATTTAAAACGCAATGATTACCTGTTTGTTAATTTGTGATATGAGCTGTTAAAACATCAAAATTGTAAGTTTATGAACATGAAGAAGGCAACATTTATCAATTGATTGGAAAAGTTTATTAAAGAATAACATGTACATATTTTTATCATAAAAATCAATTTGCTGCCATTCCATGGCACATAAAACATTATAACAATTATGAAAACAATAATCACAGTTATTTTATCACAGTCTTTACCCAGGGTTCCCACGCTGTCCGGGAAAACGGGAAATGTCCGTGAATTTGAACACAGGAGCTCCCGGCCTTGAAAAGTCCGGGAATTAGTGTTGATACATAAAAAAGTCCGGGAAGGTACGGGAATTAGTCTGAAAAAGGGGAGGTAAATCAAAAAACCAAAATGGCGGTCTTTGCACAGTATATTGACTTCCGCATCTTGAATGTTGATGATTTTCGATTTACAACTGTTTTGGGAGACCAAGTTTGACATTTATGAGATTTATCATTTATTTTCTGGTTACTATGGCGGTTTTGTTTGGAAAATCTAGGAAGACAGTCACAAATCAACCTCAAGTTTGCTTGATTGGCCCGTGCTAAGATGAAAGCTCACAGGTCTCAGGTTCTTCTTCTTCTTCTTCCAGTACTGTACATAACCTACTCTGGGGCATTGACGTACAGGGTAAATGGTTGTTTCCTTTGGCAAATTTTTGTATCCTAATTGCTCACTACCATGCTAAAAGCCAAAGGTAAATCAATAAAATAAGAAAATAGTATTACATGCATGAACTATTGTCAAGGCAGAGCACAGCCAATTGGCCACACCATATCTGGGTAGCACAAAATACCCAAATATAACAAAAATATACTAAAAATAAATGTGTTTTACTAAAAAAGTGCTGTTTTAATCATGAATACAATATACACTTTCACTAAGATGTAATGAAACATACCCAAATATACATTTTTGAACCAAAATATACCCAAATACAGTATACTCCATTAAAGCTATTAAATTAAAAAAATAATACGAATGAACTTGTATAAATTTCAACAAAATTATACCCTACAAATTTAAATGTAGACAACAAACAAGTACATTTGCCTATTCATTAATGAACCTAACAGTTAGATAAGCAAATGTCACTTTTTTTTTCTTACAACATCTGAACTGCCAATTTCAGTGGAATGATCGAAAGTTATAGTTGGCTAAGTCATATTATTTTGTAAATATCAATTCATTTTCTCATTAAAATCAACATTGTATACAAACCAAAATGAATATTGCTATAATTTAGTGTGTTTGGGTATATTTGGGTATTTCATGCTGCCGCCATATTTTGTAGATGGTTTAAAAAATTGTAAGATCAAATCAAAAGATATGTCATTGAAATACAAAAAAGAATCCCTAAATAACATCCAAAACAGCAAAATTGAAAATGTTGTAGACTAGGGCTTGATATATGGTACTGGAAAGTGCACCCCGTAGCACTGGCTTAAGCAGAATACAATATTTTAACATGAAAGTCGTGAAATTTTGAATGTAGAAACACCTGCAGGCAGTTTTCATATACCCTTCAGTGTGACATGCTTTTGCCATTCTATGAAGCCTTAGTGGACTGAGGTCAAATGTGAGGTTACTAATTAAAGTACTATGAATATCTGGTATAAAAAGTGATCCCTTGGAAGCATTAAAAACAGCAAAATTACATGAAAATTGCAGACAACCTGCAAAAACAGTTGCTGTCACAAAGTACATTTCATTATTTATAGACACTGAATGTATGTCTTAGAAAGAATTAGATTTATGTCATGAACTACATGTAATATATTGGTGTTATTAAATGTTGTTCTAAACATTACCATGAACATATTCATAGGACAAAAAAATCAAATACATGTAGCTTGAAATTTAATCTTCTAAAAAGTCCTTAAAAATCAAAAAAGGTCCTTGATAAGTCCTGGAAAAGTCCTTAAATTTTCAAAATATCTAAGAGTGGGAACCCTGTTTACCATATCCTGGTACGTTTTATTACCTTAAATAACAAAATAAAATGAATCAGAAAACAATCATCATAGTTATTTCTTATAACAGTCTTTACCATATCTTAGTAATCAAATCACATTAAAATTATAACAACTATACCAGAAGCTGTCACAGACAGTAAAATCCCCCACCGTTAAGGAGGAAAAACATTTCAAAGGGAAAGTAACCCGTAAAAATCCGAGTTATGCAGCCATTTACCGTGAAATTTACTGAAAAGTTTTAAATTATAGTCTAGACAAAGATTATGAAAAATAATTGACAACCATTACATCCCCCCTAATAAACAACAACAACAACAAAAAACCGAATGCTCTGCTATTTACCTCAATTAAACATGTCAATGTAAGATTTCAAGGTCATATCTCGAACACCTTTAGAGTTATGGTTCTTGAAATCTCATAATAGTAAATACAAAAGAGCAATAACTCTTAAACTGGAGGGTTGTCATTCTTGTCTTTTTTACTATAATTCCTCCAATGAAGTGTCAAATAAATTGTCTAATTCTTTATGAGATCTAAAAAACAACGCAAAAATTAAACAAGAGATAATTACTTCAAAATTATTTTTCTTGTGCATTGCATTCCTCCTCACTAAAATATATCCACGGATGATATCTAAAATATTTAATAAACAATATGTTACTTAAGGACGGATGTTGAATACTACCTTATTAATCCCCCGCCGAATTTTCGGCGGTGAATAAAAGGCAGAATCATAAATGTTGGTTAAAATCACAGTTTTCCAATATTTTGGTAGAACAAACAAATTCGTCGAATAGAATCGCCCGATGTACGATACATTTCATGTGATGGTAACTTCATGTATATCATTACATTTATTCATATACTTATGCACACATTTTTAAGAAAAATATTTGTGTATAACTCATAAAAGGGAGGTAACATTTGCTAATATATGACTTGACTTTATAAATGACTATTTTCTAGTTATACGAGAAAAGGGCATTAATTTAATAAAACAAGAATAAATATCAATAAAAAATCACTGTTGGTCATTATTTTTATTCCCCTATAAATATACACGTTAGAAAATTCCTGACTATTGTCAAAAAAGAGAAGATATGCATGGATCCGGACGGACATTGACATTTCAATATACCCTTTCGACTGTATCGCTGGGAAATATCATCATATAAGAACAACGTGCATATTAATTAGAATGTGTCTAAGACTTAAGCTCTATGGCGGTTTCTCTTGCCACATACACAACATATTTCAGGGAAGTCACCACTGTGTTTCCGTGAATGCTCCTCTAGATCATGTGGAGATGTGTATCGTTTTCCACAAACATCGCATTCGTGGGTCTGCCCAGTACTTTCTCGCCTCCTGTGGCTATCCAAGTCATTATTGGTTTTGAACGATTTTCCTGAATAAACAAACCAATATTGTCATTTTTAAAATCCACGTTAAATAGTGCGCATTTGTTGTTTGTTTGGAAGAATTTTGTTTAATTCGTATTTAGCGTTTTCTACGAATAAGACACTATAATACATTTACTTATACAACTACAAATATTTTATTAAGCAAAATAAAACTTTAAAATAGATAATACGAATTATAACGTGTTACATGTATTAAAAGAGACTATAATACATTTACTGATACAAATACTAATATTTTGAGTTAAATAAAACTTTTATTTGTTCTTTCTTCTAAAAATGTTTCTGCAATTCCCATGATACAACGTCCAAACAATTATTGAATTTATAATTTACTTAATTAGACGGTAGGCTGTAAGTAGATACATTTTTACTGATGTTGAAAGACATTTACAAAATTACCTCCTACGTTTTATTATGTCGTCTATCACGTCCACTATATTAAATAAAAGAGAGTAAAGGAGGCCTTTGCTCCATAACTAGTACTCACTTAACGGCAAAAATATGTTGTCTTACAACTTATGTATCTATTGCAGTTAAAGAGTTTCAGATGTACGGTTAAATTAGTTTTGTCATAATTTAGCACAATTATTTCGTTCTCACTGAACTTGAAGTGTATATATGTATTTGACAGGCGGATATATACACCACTCTAGGACTTCGCATTGTATTGTGCAGGTCGTATTGCCCACCCAACCATCCCTTTAAACGTTGTCAGTCTTAGGCAACTTAGGCAATTTATTCTGACTTAACATAGCCATTATTTTATTTACTTACATAAAAATAAGCCAAATGTTAGAATATAATTGTGATCAGTGAATTAGGAAAAGCATAATTTAACTTTATTGGCAGTAAAGCTTTTTGTTGTTGTAGACGTAGATATCGACATGTTAATAATCAAGATAATATTTTTTACAGGCTGTGAGCTTGTTTACTTTACAGGCTGTAAGCTTTCATTATTGTTAGTTCAGAGGTTCAGCTTCCGAAGACATAAAGTGTTATATTTTGTATTGACGTGTATTAAAATATACTGAAACAATGCGCAGGCCTTCTTCCTATTTCAGTGTTGTTGTTTATTCTGTCCCATACTAAAAGACTTTTACAACATTTATTTCTTATTTTTTACTTCTAACAATCAGAAGGATGGAATTCTAAATATTCATGGCATTGTACTGGAATGCCATTGAAATAATTAGTACATGGTTTGTAAGACAAAACCCAATTTGTGTCAGGTTTGACCTTGGATTTTATACTTTTGATTATTAGATATGGCAGTAATTAGGAACTGAAGTTCGGGGAACGTATATGTACACAAATCTATGACGGCAGAATGCTCTTTTATTACAAACTTTCATGTGAATTATATGCCTTACGTTACGATAATGGGTCTCAATAATTAATACATTGGTCTTCCAGAAGAATTATATTCGTGTGATTGTGTAATTAGTTTGGGATCATTTCAAAGAATATTTTTAAAGTATCTCTAAATTAGAGAGCAACATGAATACTGATTGATGGTTAGCCTAATTTTTTGTAGTCAAGAAAATGAATAACAAAAAGACCAATTCTATCTCTCACACCAAGATATTTCGCTCAGACAATTTATGAAATTGATACTCGTTAGCAGAAGTGTAATTAATAACTAATTATAATGAGCTCACAAGATATTCTGAATTCCCGACGACGGTTCAGCCAAGCAATTCCTCCATCACTTACATTACTTTCTGTATAGAAATTGGCTGGAGAAGAATAAACTCTGATCATTTAACTTATTGCCTGTAGATGTATGAAGATGCAGAGTTACTTATTTTAAATCTTGCGGAAATCGGCGAACATTTAAACAGAATTCACTTTAAATCATACGCATTATGTTTAAGCGAATGGAATATACACTCCATTTGAAAGCCATTATCAAAATGAGATAAAATCAATGTCATCCAGCAGGTGTAGCACCTTTGCTTTGATATTATGAAAATAAGTAATTTGGCTTTAGCCAGAAAGAATTTTACGTACGACTTTTGACTTATCGGTATATCGCTGCCGTCAGAATTGAACTGAAATGTTGTTTTCATGTATGGAATATACATGTATGCAGATTTTGGTGAATCTAATATATTACAAGATATATAGATGTATTCTGTTGCAGCAGTCTACACTGATGAGAACTGTGAAAAAAAAATATCCTGATGTTATATCATTTATGTGTGGATATCAAAATAAACATCTTTAAATATTTATGCAACCGCATCTAGGAATTTAAGGTCTACGATTTTCATATACAATTACAAATATTTATTTTATTTTCAATTGACAAACGCGTACAATTATGAATAATAATTCTCTCTGGATGATGAACTAGAAGTGAAAGGGATATTTATCGTTTTCTTATCCATAGTATATCCTTTGTAGACATCTACATGGCATAAACAAAAAGGAAACAGCACCTGTTTTGTTACACAATTCTTGTTTATTACAAAGTTGCATGTGAAAAGTTTTCCTAACGTGACGACAATGGATATCGATAATTAATACATTCCTTTTAATTTCGATTTTTCCATCATTAGAGAATTAGTTTCGTAAGATCAATCATGGTCCATATAAAAGTTAAAGAACTGATATCAGAGAACTTCAACACGGAAAATAAAAAAAGCCAAATAATCCATGAAGTCATAGACATAAATCCTTCTAAGGGTAAAAAAGTTAAATTCTGTTTATTAGTAAAAAATATGAAAAACAAGATCAACAAGGAAAGGCGGCGTTCAATGAACGCAACCCCCATATGACCCAGCAACAAGAACCAATGGCAAGGAGCCCAGGCGGACCCCAAACATAAAAAGGACAGGGCAACGACACGTTAATCATTAAATGATAAATAATTTGTAACTGACTAGGAATTCAAAGAAAACAACAATAGGCCCACAAAGGGGAAGGGGACAGGAGACCGGGGGAAGGGGGGGGAGTTAATCAAAGAAATAAAAACTAGTACATAATTATGTAGCACGTATGTATTTTATTTCCATTTTAATAAAAAAAACTGATAACAATTTCTATATGTTTGTTAATAAAAAGTTAAAAGGACAATAATTCGCTACTTCTAAAGTAGAAATTAGTTTTACAGAGCACTTGGAAACCATTGAAAAAGTATAAATTTGGTAAAATACCTTCAGTTCTCAGTTTGATGTTTTGTCCACGCATGCATTTTCTCTCAACAAAGTAAATGCTGTTAAACTAATGTCCATTCTGTTCTTTTATTGACAGATAAGATTTCATTATGACATTTGTGATTACAAGAATGTATTAACTATCTTCTGAGAACTTGTTAATATTTAAGTATCTGGCTTTCATGACTTCAAAGGGTCTAATTGGAAAACTCAACATGCTTTCCAGGTGTGAAAATTTTGAATCGTGTTTTTGTTTCTAAACTGGTCAATAAAAATGTCGTTTAAAAATATAATAGCGATTGCTTCGATTTGATCACAGAAAATTAAACCGTATGTCATTGATTTGGTGAAAGGGTCAAAGCGAAATGTTCTTTATTTCAAGATGGCCTTCAGATTTTTATTAAAGCTAGCATAAATGCATAATTATACCTTACAGTTAAAATCGATAAATGAAAAAGTCTTACACGAATGGTTAATTAAATGAAGTCATCATGAATTTTTTTTACACATTTATATTAGTGTATAAAACATGTGTTTTTTGGGTTTTTTTTTTTTTTTTTTTTGTTAGAAACATTTTTGTCTTTCTTATTTTTTAAGATGACGAATACTTGCTTTTGTATAAATATACAGATACTTATATAATATGCAAGACCATATATAATATTATATATATATATATATATATATATATATATATATATATATATATATATATATATATATATATATATAGAACTTTCTCAAAATCTCAAAATATGTGATCTAATTAATTGAAAATGAATATAATAAAAAAGCTTTTTTCATTTAAATATGTT
>NW_026866007.1:0-14739 GCF_026571515.1 Ruditapes philippinarum | reverse complement strand
AAGAAAGTTTTCTACGGTGATTTTGGAGATGATCATAATTGCAGCATTGAACATATAATATAACTCGTATTATTTACAATGGCATGACGACGACGTCGACAAGGATGAAAAAGATGTAAGTCATGGTGGCGGTGAAAGTTTAGACGACGAAATGACGACATGAAAAAAAAACATAAGAGGATAATGAATGGAAATATCAATGATGATGTTGACTTCGGTGGAGATGATAATTACGGTGCGCTGACGACATCAACGATAATAATTATGGTGGTATTAGTGATGACGACGGTGATGATGATGATGAAAGATGGTAATGATGATAATGACGACTATGATGATGATGACGAGGATGATGAAGATGATGATAATATGATGATGACGAATAGTGATGAGAGTGACACTGAAATTATTAATGTATATTTTTTTCAATGGGAATATCATTTGTAAGATCGTTTAAATTCATTTACTTATGTTAGCGAATGATAAAGATATATGTAAAACTGTTTTTTTAATTCAAAATGACAGCTGAAATATTATATGTAACATTAGCGTAATGTGGTTTTTACCTTAACTGAAAAGTGTCTGTTTTTAATCCAAGAAGTCTAGTACGTCCCATTTCACCTTATCAAGACCCTTCGATTCCTGGGTTTAAAGTTGTTACCGTTTGATAACATGTTTGTCAAAATTATCTTATGTTAAACGTATCAAAACATGCATAGTCATTAAAATCAAATTTTATTGTCAGATTTCTTTAAAAATCCCAACTCTTTGATAAATAGCGTTAAATAGCCTTAATTTTAATCTATTGAAACGTCTTTTATGATATTGGTTTTCACTTACAATGACCCGACGTTGATAAAAATCCACTTAAAGAAAGGACACTAACAAATCTTCTACATATTTTTCAATGCCACTTAATTTCAAATTTACACTTTCAACGACTTTTTGTTCAATGTATAGTATGTTCAATTTAAACAGCAAAATGGTCAGTATTTTGTGAACGTTTGATAAATCAATGAATTTATTGCGATCTACTTGGACATTAACTTTTAATTTATTTTATTTACATATCATTATAAATATATTTTTTTACAGCTTAAAGTAAAAAAGAAAGTAAGATACCTTTTAAATGTATCATAAAACCTCGAATACATTCCACTGTTAATTTCTTCACGGTAAAAAAATACGCCGCACTTCGCACTTTGTCACTTGGAATTCAGTACAAAATAAAATTCGGGAAAAAAACTGTAATAGTAGCAATACCAAATGTACTTCATCTTAACATTTTCGGAAACATGACCATTATTGTCAAAATATGTCATACAATTTCAATTTCAATGCGGAGATTATTTAAAATAATTATCTAAAAAGATATCAAAACTTCTTATGCAAGCTCAAATAGCAATAAATATGTGTTACATTGTAACTGATATTGACATCTTTACAAAACGACAAAAATGAATTGTAAAGATGTGTAGGTTAAGGCTGACATACTGAACAGATGTAGTCTTAAAATAGAATTCATAAAACTCATTCAATTCGCTTAACTCTGTTTACAAATCTATGTATACGAAACTATGGGGATCTTCTCAAGATAAATATGAATATTTCCGCTAACAATTTCAAAGGCGAAAGTCATTTCTTTCAATCAATTTAATTGTTTTGTATTTTTAACATCACTGCTAATGTTCAATGAAATGTTTAACATTATTTAAACCTACATTAATTACTAAATATTAAGGGTGCTTATCGTTCATCTTGAAATGACCCCCATTATAATGCAGGTTGCCTAACTGGAGATCCTCGGATTTACAAAAAAAATCTTAATGCACGCATTATGAATGAAGCCTTGTTTTATGATGTAGAATGTCCCCAAAGTCTAAAAACCGTCATACAAAAGAATTGAATTACATATCTAAAAATTATTTTTTTTTAGAGTAAAGTGTTATTTTGCAAATATGGCAGCATTATAAGTTATTATTTTCAAATTAAACCTGTTTGTAATTTGAGCAAATGGTAATGTCTTTCAAAATATTTTGCATCTTATTAATATAAGATTATACTATAAAGCATTTGAGTTTAATATAAAATAAACTTGACTCGTTTCTATTAAAGAAAAGAGGATCCTTCAATAAGTCCAAAACATTAACTTTTACATAATGCAGGCTCATATAACAGTTTCACTACGTGATAATCATTAAGATGAGATATAAATTTTGTTCTATTTAAAGCGTGATCTTTTATAACGGTTAACATGTCATTTGATCAAAATATCAATGAAATAATCATATCATTTGTAATTTAGCTTTATTGCTATTTAATAAAGTGGTATTTCCAGTTAACATCATGAGGGCAATAAATGATTAATTGCAATCGTCTTGAACAAAACAAAACCTGAACTCTAATCATTGAAAAGTGTATCCTGCGATTAAAGCATAGTGATAAAAAAGGCCGAAAAATGACTGATGATAAAAAGGAAAATAAATGAAGTACTATAGTGATAATGAACAAGAGAGAATAAGTGGCAGAGGTTAATAGACAACATAATAATCCCGAGTATTATACTAAATTTAATCATGACACTTCATCTTCCATACATAGTTATATTTTTAAATGCAAATGTGCATTAAGTAAGGGAAACGGTAAGATGTACGTAGTCCTGGCTTTTATATCCTTCAAAAATGCATAAACGGTATAGTAAACGATATCCTACACCCGATTGTTCTCGGTGGTAAATCAAGACAGGAAAATGTGAAGTACATAATTATGTATATTCCATTTTAAAGTCATAACCATATAATCTTCTTTCCTAAATCAGGGACACTTTGGATTTTATTGCCAAAACTAAAAACCTCTGGGATGGGAGAACATTACCTCTAACTTTAGATGTTGCATCTTTATATACGAACATTCCACATACAGAGAGAGAAATTTTCTTGAGAAAAATCCACAAAAAATAACTTTCATGTAATGTAATTTCAAGAAATATGTTAACCTCTTTCCTTAGTCCTAGATAGTAATAACTTTCAGTTTACTACAAAAAAGTGTAGGCACAGCAATGTGGAGTTCTATGTCATCCTCTTATGCTTCGCTTTTTCTGGGTAGATTTAAAAATGATTTTTAAGCAAACGTTCTTAAACTCCCAGCTTCTGTTTTATTGACGAAATATTTTGTATATAGAGTCTTTTCTTTGCTGTGTCGGATGCTTTTATTGATATTTTGAATAAATCACATCCATCTATAAAATTTTCAGCGAATATTTCTAAAGCTCATTCATCTATCATTTTAGATGTAAATGTTACATCAGACGTAAACAATATAATACACACATATACATATTAAAGAGACAGATAATCATCAGTATTTAGAATACTCATCCTGTTACATAGTGTTTTGAAGAAATGGTATTCCGTACCAACCGTCGGATCATTTCGGACAATGATACTTTCAATGATGACTTACAGACAACGTACATACATTTAAGAAAGAAACAATTCTATAAATGTTATTGATAATGCACTGAGGAGGGTTTCATGTCTAATACGATATGAGGCAAGGTGTACTAACGACAGTGTTATTCTATTTGTTGTTGAATATAACACATTTTTATCTAATATTAGCAATGTCATCAAAAAGTATTGGGATTTACTTAAACTTTCAAACAAATATTCTTCAGTTCAAAAGCTTCATGAAATTAGGGCTTTGGTGGCATTTAAAAGACCGAATATCTTAAAGGCATTCTTATTAATTATAATGTAATGTTTTTTACAGAAATGCGAAATGTTCATCCAGATGTGATAGAAGAAGTAGATTTACACGTTGCAGCTCTTTTATTAAAAGAAATATATAAAGAACTACTTATATTCCTGGAAAGAACTATGTTCTTTAAAGTTGTTATATATCATGTCACAGTTGATAAATGTAAATAGTAAACGAGGTAACAACTATATAAACGCATGAATAGACATAGGTTTGATAACAACACTTATTCCGATTTTTTTATAAAAGCACATTTTATGAAAGCAATTATTGTCTGAACGATTTTTAATTTATGCCTTTACATATTGTCTCCGATAATATGGAACGCTTTTTAAAGAATCGTACCGGATTCATATGTTTAACAACTTATTTCGTACGTATTTGTATGAATGCAAAAATTGTGTACATTGTATAACTTTGCATAACATTTGTCAAGCATATTATAGGGCCGATATATACATATAATGCTAGTGTTTTGCTCTCATACAAATGTTTTTTTTTTTTTTTGTTTTTTTTTTTTTTAATTTTGTGCCACATGTGTAGTATTCTATGTATATTGTATTGTATATTGCTGAATTCATGAAGGAATGTTATATTATAATGATCTGTTTTCATTTGACATTTTTTTCATTTCCGCGTTACCGTAACGTTCCGTTTAGCGTAAAGTTAAACGGACGTTGCCTCATTTGTTATTCTATAACGTCATTTTCATCTGAAAAAGACAAAATGTCGAAGGTATAAGAAATGCGTTTGATTGTATTTGACCATATGATATATAATTGCAAATGTCTTAGCATAATTCAGACTAGATGTGTTTACTTCAAAATGTTTAAACAAAAAATATATGGTTATAAACTATTGATAATGCTTAATTAATTATATCGTTTCCTAATTAAGATAAACATCTTTTAAATACACACAGAAAAGAATTTCTCCAGATTACAGGTAAATACATTATGTATACATCGTTTCATTGAAAAAACTGAAAGTCCAGTATTGGAAAAGACAGCTTCGTGAACATACATCGTGCATTCATTGTATTATTCAAATTAGACATTTTGAGTCAGAATTTCAAAAAAAGATTTGTAAAAAAAACTGCAATAAACAAAGATAAGCATAGTATACATAACAGTGGTTTATTATACCAAAATAGTTGAGACTACACCGCTGTCTTAACGTTTAAAGGGAGATTAAAACATGTCTTAGAAGTTATTTGTGACAACTGTTATGCAATATGTCTGAAAGAGTTATCTGCCTAAACAGTAAAAAAACTTAGCTTATAGTATTTTATTATCACTTACTTCAACACACCCTTCGTGCATGGTGGTACACTTTTTTCTGAAGAATCCTCAATAATAGAATATAAGGAAAAGTTTATGCAAGGAAATGAATATAATATACTTATAAACATGAACTTAAAAAATACAATGACAATTAATATTGAACATGAACTTGAAAGTAATGTAAATAAATTTTATAATTAAAAAAAAAAAGGATTCGAAAAACCAATGTATAAAAATAAGATTGAGAAAAGGCTGCATTTACAAGTTACGCCTAATATTTTTTTTTTTTCAAACGTTTTTTGCGATGTTTAAAAAACAATTTTTAAGCAGTTTATTATAATTTTTATCTTCCAGTGGCATGTTTGTTACTGTAACATGAATTGTGTGGGTGATGCTTAAAAGCCGGTCAGGTACGTAAGAATATTTGATGATAGGAATCCGTAAACTTCTCTCATGATTGATAATATTTTTACTTGATTATATCTCACGTTAAGTTATGATGAAACAAAAGAAAAATAACAAAGAATTGTGTTCGATGTCCTTATGCCAAGACTGACGGAAAGATGATCAGAAGGTTAAGATGCATTGCATATCACAGATAAGACGTCAAAAAACAAACTTAAAAAGCAGGCCACATATCCTAAGACTTTTGTTACACGTCTCTATTATGCAAAGACTGGTAGAAAGGGCAGAAATGACGTTGCGATTTGCTGTGCGAGACGGCCAATCAGAGGCAGTAACTGGAAAGGAATGGTATGGTGCTAGAGCTCATGTCTATTTCAACAGCGATTGAATCTTTTTTGAGAAAAAATAATGCATAACATGTACAAATGTACGACAGGAGGCCCATTATGACCCTAATTATTAATTTTCTTTACCTGGATATAAATACCGTTAATGACAAGAAACAAGTGATATTGTAAATATAAAAGAAAGAAGATATAAAATATATATCTTAAACTGCATATCTGTTTCTGTAATAGCCCACATGAAAATACATCACTGGTTGCTTTTGATAAGGAAAAACAATAATTCTCTAAGAAATTATTGGTCGCTACACAAAACGAATGGTTTCCAATGGAGTCAGTGAATGCTAAGGAAATAAATGGTAGATTCACTCGTTGTCACTAAAAGATATTGTTTACAATGGAAGTCACTGGTTGCTATGTATAAAATCAATGTATGGATGTCACCGGCTGTTATGGTAATTTAAAGTTTGCTATGAAAAGTCATGGCTGCTATGAAGGCACTGGTTTTTATGGAAGTCAATAATTGTATTGAAAAGCAAATGGTTGCTGTGGGAGTCGTCGGTTGCTATGGACAGTCAACGATTCTTAATGAAAGTCAATGGTTGCTATGAAAAGACAAAGTCACTCACTGATATTTGAAGGCACTGTTTTCAATTGAAATATGGATAAAGTGTGATCCCTCGGAAGCACAGATTGCAACAAGTATACATGAAAATTGCAGATTCGGTTGAGTCTGTACAGAGGGATAATGAACTTTCCCCAACGCCCCTGACAACGGCGTGAACGGTAATCAATTTTCAAACTTACAAGTGTTTGAATAATGATTTCGAAGGACCAGAAAAATATAACAACACTGAAGTGGAGTACGGGGCAAGCCTCTATAGTATAATAGAATATTTTTGTTTGTTTTTACTATATAGGAAAATCAATGACCCTTGAATATTTAAAAATACAAGTAGCAATTATAATTTTTTCCATACAAAGAGTAAATATCTCTCGTCATATATATTTTATAACATTCAAGAGGTAAATGTACCAGTTTAAAGTAAACTCTTTCACTATCAGTAACAAAACAAGATGATACATTTTCGAAGCACATATTTGTGATTATTAACATAACTGGTATTATGTTTAAATAATCATCGACATACATTTTAAGTGTTGTACATGAATACCGTATGTGTTCATGCAAATATATAGTTATATATATATGGTATTTATTAAAATTTCAAGTTTGAACTTGTCAGTTCGTTATGTATAGATTACGGTAAAAGTTAGATTCTTCAACATTTTGATGTTTTCATTAACGTTATTTTGTTCAAGATGTAATCAAATCTGTCTAGTAACAAAACAATCATTGCAATGTCATCCAACAAAAATCAGTAACTTGTCCTTGACAGTCAGGGTTATTGAAATAAAGTCAAACAATTATAATTCTGATGATATCTTGCCGTTGTAAGCCGAAACTGTTAAAAATAATAAAAACAAAACTTACAAAATGTAAATAAAAACAGTTTAAAGCAAAATTATACACAGTTTAGCGAAATTAAATACATTTTTCATCACAGTCAATGTCATATTTGAATTACTAAGTCAATTTTGTTATATGTGTGTGTGTCTGAACAAGAGTGAATCCAATCCATTGATAATATACAATTTGATATTCATGGTCAAGGGAATACATAATGACTTATTTTGTCAATAGTGTTATTTTGTCCGAGTATGAATCAAATACTAAAATATGTGTTTATTACAAAGTAATCACAATTTCAGCAAATTTAAATCACTCGATAAACAAGGCCATATTTGAATATTGTTCAAAAAGGTGATGTTTTTTCAAAGTAAGAAACCTGACAATAGCGTTTCCCTTTGACCTCTAAGTTAGACATTGACATATGTTTTTGAGAGCTGGTTCATGGGTGCAATTCAACGTTTAATGGTGGTGAACATTTGTGATATAATACTAAACTCCACATATATATGTAGGATGTATGTTTTTAACAAATTAGAGTGCCACAAGGACATTTCAACAGCCCTTGTGACCTTGCATATTATTAGATTACACTTATTTATCCTGTTAAATCTCACACTCTTGTAAACATTTTTGATATAATGCCACAATTCCAAAATAATAAATTATCCATGTACATATTATATTTCCTTATTTTTATCTGACCTTTGACTTTTAAGTGAGGTGTTGACTCCAGGGAAATGACATTTGCATGAACCATTTCAACTCATAACTATATAACTATCACTGAAGGTTATTAATACCCCCACCAGCAAGTCTGACTTTTTGAAAAAATAAGTTGTCTGAAAAAGAATTTTAACTCAACCTATAGAAAATGAAGTATCAACTGTGTACAAAGAATTATTTCAATTAATTGTAATCCCAACCTGGATCTTGATATAAACTTGCTTTACACCAAGTTTGATTACAATGTCTCATTCCTAAATAGTTATTGTCCAGAAACCATTTTTCATTTTTTGAAACGGTGACCTTGATGCTAGAGGGTCTAATTGCAATAGCAACCGAGGTTTCACGTAAGCTAACTATACACTACGTTTTACAATATCTCATTCCTAATTCTAGTAATTGTCGAAAAATATTTTTCTATTTTTTGTAATGGTGACCTTGACCCCAAGGGGTCCAAATGTTATACCAACCGGGGTCTTTATATAAGCTTGCTATACACAACGTTTGATTACAATATCTCAGTCCTAATTCTACAAATCGTCCGGAAAACATTTTTTCTTTTTTAGTAATAATGACCTTGACCCCAGAGGGTCCAAATGCAAAACCAACCAGAGTCTTCATATAAGCTTGCTATACACCAAATCTGATTACAATATCTCATTCCCAACTCTAGCTATTATCCAGAAACTATTTTTAGTAATGGTGACATTGACCAAGGGGGTTCAATGCAATAACAACTGGTGTTTTCATATATGCTTGCTATGTATCAAGTTTAATTACAATTTTTTATTCTGAAATCTAGTTATTGTCCGGAAACCATTTTTCTATTCTTAGTAGCAGTGACATTGACCATGACCCCAGGGGGTCCAAATGCAATATAAAACTGGGTTTCCACATAATGTTGCTATATACCAAGTTCGATTTCAATAGCTAATTCCAAACTCAAGTTTTCGTCCAGAAACAAAAAAGTGGAGCGACCAATGGACTGAACGACAAGCTGACTCCTTTATAACCCTCCCCCCTTAAACATTGTTTGAAGGGGTATAATGATGAGCATTTTAGACAGGTTATATTGAATGCCTGAAGAGTTTCGCCCCACACAATCATGATAGGACTGTTTTTCCAAGCAAGAGTATAAAAGTACAAAAGGACAAAATAAGAGCTCACTCAGAAGCACAGGTGTTCAATTACTACCCCCAATATGCCATACATCTGTAATCAGAGGAACTTACAAGAGCTGTTAGAGGAGACAACATGTTTGACTAATTAAATACTGGAGGCAGTGAAGGAAGACAAAACTATGAAAAAACCACATAAATTATGAATAATTATCTAATATATTCTGTATCAGTACTTAAACATTCAATATTTTGCTCCAAATAATATGCATGTGACCATGTCAATAAACATGCTCTAAAGGAAAACAACAATTAAAAATCTTCATTTAATCCCTTATGGTCTCTTACGATGTTGATAATAATGATATATATTTAACGTTTTAAGAAAATCCTCTATGAAATAAAAACGGTAAATCCTTACATTATTACTTACTTCAAGGGGAGATAATTCTGAAAATATTACTTTTACACTGAATGTCAATTATGCTGGTAAAGAACATACATGTATATTTGAAGATGAATCTGATAACTTCAATAACAATGAAGTTACATAAAAATATTTTTAACATCAAAAATTGATTAATCTGAAATAATCTGGATGCTTGCAGTCGAGAGAGGACAGATCACAATATATATTGTACTGTCAAACTTATAGTAAATTATATTGGTAAATGAAACCAAATAACTGTCACTTAATGGGACAAAATTAAGATCATTGAAAATAAGAAAATAAAAATCAAACGAATATTAAGTGATTTACAGTATCCAAACAAAAACAAGATTGCATTTGTGAAAATTGCTATGCCACTGCATTAATACAACACTAAATAGTAGTGTAGGAACATATTTTGTTGTTTCTATACAACTGATGATTGCCATAATGCAAAAATCCCTGACCTATCTATTTCTTATTATCAGATTAGTGGTTAAATCTATTGTTATTCAAATAAAAGATCAGAGTAGGACTCTATCAATGCAGTTGAGTCTAGTGAATTTGGTGGTGAAGGTCATATTTTACATGGCCATAATTTCATGACTGTACATCAAAGGACAACACAGTAAGACATTTTGTCAAAATCTAGGTCTGCTGATATGAAAGTTCACTTTATATCTTAATCTGTGCACATGGTTTTGATTTCAAAGAAAGTAGGTCACATCAACAAAATCTAGGTCACCTGATAGCAAAGTTCAATTTTACAACTAAAACTGTGCACATTGTCCAAAATTGATGGCTGTACATCAAAGGACAAGAAGGTACATCACTGTCCCCTTAGGCAAGGCAAAATTTTGACTCAAACAATCTTGATACAGGTCCACCAAACAACGTTTCATGTCAAATATCTAAGCTGTAGCTTTCTCTAATTCAGAAAACGAAATTTGAACAACTTTGGTAGAGGACCTATAGATGATGTCATATTGCAAACATCAAAGCTCTAATCCTTGTACATTAAGACACGAAGTTTTTTAATTTTTTACTGTAAGTACATAGTGAAAATAAATGAACCCTGGGTCTAGGCCAATTTCGACCCCAGGACAATTATTTGAACAATCTTGTTAGAGGTTCACTATGCACAGTCTCATGCCAAATATCTAACCTCTGGCTTTTTTCAATTCAGAGAAGAAGATTTTTAAGTTTTTACTATATACAATAACGAAAAACTATCGCCTCTGGGGTAGGGAATTTAAACACTAGGGGCATAATTTAACAACTTTGGTAGAGGACCCATTGATGATATTATATACCAAATATCAAAGCTCTAAGCCTTGTATCTTCAGACAATAAGATTTTTTATTTTTTTACTATATGTACATAGTGAAACTCAATGACCCCCGGGCGGGGCAAATTTTGACCCAAGGGCTATAATTTGAACAATCTTGCTACAGGACTTCACAATGTTTCATGCAAAATATCTAATCTCTAGCATTTGTCAATTTTTAATATATACATATAAGGAAAAAAACTATGACCCCTAGGACGGAGCTAATTATGACACTAAGGGCAAAATTTGCACAAGTTTGGTAAAGTACCAATAGATGATATCATATACCAAATATCAAAGCTTTAAGCCTTTTTCCTTCAGACAAGAAGTTATTTTAAGTTGTAACTATATGTACATATAGTGAAAGTCATTGAGCACCGGGGCAGAGCCAATTTTGATCCCAGGGTTATAATTTGAACAAACTTGGTAAGGGTCTAGCAGACAATGCCTTATGCAAAATATCTAAACTCTAGGCCTAGTGCGTCTTTACAAAATAATTTTTAAAATTTATTCTCATAATTCCTTTTGGTTGCCATAGCAACAAGATTTCTACAAGTTTGGAAGCCCTTTACCCAAGGATTAATCCTGTCAAGTTTAATTGAAATTGGACAAGTGGTTTTTCACAAGAAAATTTTTAAGTTCACTATATAATCTATATAACACACATACAAACACACACACATGGTGAATCACCATATACCACCGCATCGCAGATGCTGCGGAGGCATAAAAATCATAAATATGTACATTAAGATCATTGAACAATTACATTTAGAACAACTTACACGTGACAAATTCTTGTTTACTTTTTTTTACTGATTTTTATGTACTAACTGTCTAAGTGATGCAAGTGTTGTTTCAATTTCATGCCCTATCTTACCCGTAAGATGTGAACCTGAGGTTTAGTACACTTTTCACTATACATCTTAAACTTTTTACCAGCTTGTTTTTTGAAATATTACTAAACATGTACTCTCTCAAATTCTGGAAAGACACAATTGCTTCTATCAAAATAATTTTCAAAATTCAAGGCATACCATACACTCAAAATAGTTGGAACATTTAATGTATTTTCCCTTTTACTTCTTCATATATGAAGATCTTCAAATCATCTGACATTATCAAACTATCTAGCTCACAGTTGTACATAATTATTCTTATATCTTTAGATGTGGCAATAAATGACGGTATAATGGAACTGGACAGCATTCGATTCTTGTTCACTTCTGAAAACGCATTGACAATTGTTTGAGCCAATACCTGTGACACAGCATGACCACTTATAGCATCTTTTTGTTCTTCTACACTGTCATAAAATTCATCTGAAGATGAACTTAAATCTTCAATACTTTCAGTTCTCATTTTCTTATGCCGTGGTTTCCCATTATCATCTTCTTTACAAGCTCTATTTTCTACATTGACTACACTTCTTTTCAGTTTATCTGCATACACATGCCACACATCTCCATGACCTAAAAGTTAGTCAATGGCAATAACTCAAAAAGTACAGATTAAAACCACTAGCATACCCTCAGTTGAACTACTTCACCTGCTGATCAGTATTTCTGTGAAGTTTTATAACTTCAGATCAAATACTTTTTGGGTTTTGTGCAACACCAGTTGAAACTTTTTAAAAAAAAATCTAAATAAAGAGCATAAAATCTAAAAATACAGATTAAATCCCTAAACAACCCCCCCCCCCCCCCCCAGGTGAACATCTTCACATGCTGATCAACATTTTCGTAAAGTTTCATGCCTCCAGGTCAAATACGTTTATCGACAAAAGTTGAAAATTGAAAAATTTTACTAAGTAAAGGGCAATAACTTTAAGGCTGCGCTCATTATAACCTAGTTTTTCACCCAAGATGACCCATTTTCGAAGACATCCGACCAATTACCTAGACAAGCATGCTGACCAAGTTTGATGATAATTAAGGACTTAGTGAAAAACCTCCCCTGAGTACTCCCTATAAATAGGTAGGTCCTAGGCTATTGGATTACTCGGACTTTATCGCCTATTTCTGTGTAGCAAACTAAATTAATTAGGGCTAATAATGATCATTTGTAATTTACAGATTAAATTTTGCGATAAGATATAGAATCTGTTGACATAAATGAAACATTTTTTCTTAAGGTTTAAATATTTGTTGATGCATGTATTAATAATAAATTAAGAATTATCAACCTGTCTTACATAAATCTCAGCGATAAAGTCAAAGAATTTCAAATATTTGGAGCTACTTACATTTTGGTTAACCTCGGTTTTTATCAAGGGAACATACTCCACTTTAGTCCCTTATTGAGTCAAAAATGTGACCACTAGAGTGTTAACAAAGCTTTAACATATTTGGACGGTGTGACCTAGTTTTTGACCCCAGATGACCCATATTCGAACTTGACCTATAAATCATCAAAACAAACTTTCAGACTAATTTCAAGGATATTTGGATCAAAACAGTAAGCACTAGAGTGTTAACAAAAAAATTCTATTTTAAGCTCCTGAGACCTAGTTTTTCATCCAAGATGACCCATGTTCGAACTCATCCGAGCAATTACTTGGACAAGCATCCTCACCAAGCTTGATGACAATTTAGTCAAAATGTGACCACTAGAGTGTTAACAAAGTTTTTCTATTTTAGCACCTGTTACCTAGATTTTCATCCGGGTTAACCGTGTTCGAAATCATCCGAGCAATTACAAGACAAGCATCCTGACCCAGTTTGATGATAATTGAGTCAAAAATGTGATCACTAGAGTGTTAACAAGATTTTTCTTTTTTTAGCTCCTGTGACCTAGTTTTCATCCAAGATAACCCATGAGCTATTACCTAGGCAAACATCTTGACAAAGTTTGATGATGATTGAGGCAAAAATATGACCGCTAGAATGTTAACAAGGTTTTTCTATTTTAAGCTCCTGTGACCTAGTTGTTCACATGAGATGACCCATGTTCGAATTCATCCGAGTTATTACCTCGATAAGCATCCTGACAAAGTTTGATGATGATTGAGGCAAAAACGTGACCGCTAGAGTGTTAACGATCAAGTGTGGACGGACGACTGACAGACGATGGACGGCGGACATTCAACGATCCTAAATACGCACCCAGAGCTAGCTCAACTGAGATAAAAACATCTCATAAAATAAGTAGTCTGAAGAAAACTTCAAATGTCTAGTTATCATATGGAACCAATGTTTCTTATTTAAAAAAAACATGTTTGTTAAACATGTATGCCCCCTATCGGCAGTCAATTAGTCATGTGGTCAGGTAATAATGACTGACTTTTGACCTAGTGACCAAATAATCAATAACGATTATCTACTGGCCATGACTAGTCACTAGGTAATAGTGACCGTTAAGGTTAACCGTTAAGGTTATGTGCAGCAGTTTTATGACAAAGTGATCACAAATCATACAAAATAATATATGCATAAATTTCATGAATCTTTAAGGCCTGCTTAATGACTAGTGGTCAATAGCTCGGATGACTTTGAACATGGGTCATCTCGGATGAAAATTTAGGTTACCGGAGTTAAAAATAGAAAAAAAATCTTACAAACACTCTAGTGGCTACTGTTTTGATCAAAGTATCCTGTAAATTGGTCTTAAAGTTTGTTTTGGTGATTTCTAGGTGAAGTTCGAATTAAACTGATTAAAAAACTAGGTCACACTGCACAAATATGGATATTCCTTGTTAACACTCTAGTGGTCACATTTTTGACTCACCTGTCTTCAAACTTGGTCAGAATGCTTGTCTTGGTAATTGTTCGGATGAGTTCGATGGGTCAGGTGAGCGATCTAGGGCCATCATGGCCCTCTTGTTTGTGTTTTTTTTCGAGACTGTGAAAAAACAATACTGTGCAAGATCTTTAA